>NC_044910.1:5484693-5618249 GCF_001633185.2 Quercus lobata | reverse complement strand
TACTTTTCATTGAAAACTTTTCGAATGCACGTTTTACACCCTAAATTATAATCTTTGTTCACTTTGCACATTGACATCAAGTTTGCTATTAATTTAGAGAAATTACATTTTACCACCTTATACTATACTCTTGATTACACTTTGCACCCTAAACTTTGAATTTCCATCCAAGTTAACATTAAATTAATGTCGGGGTGCAAAGTGTAACAAGGGTTATTGTTTAGGGTGCAAAATGTGCATTTGAAAAGTTTAGGATGAAAAGTGTAATATGGGGTATAGTTTAGGGTGGTAAAGTGTAATTTCCCCCATATTTTTTTATCATACTCAGAGGAAAGCGATTAATGCACAGGTAAGAAAGAGTGAGTTAATTTAAGTTGAGGGAACAAAAAATGGTAGATGAGGACAAAAAATAATATTAGTAGTAGTTGTATTAGTAGTAAAAAAAGACATGTCAATTAAGGAAGTTACAATGATTATGACTTTGAATAGCATAAAATGGAGGAAAAGAATACATGTAGCCGACCCTAATTAATTTGTTGTGGATCTATAGCCCACCCTAAAAGATTTGGGACTAAGGCTTTGTTGTTGTAACATTGTTGTTCACCTAAATAAATAAATAAAAATGGTGGCTTCCCTCTTCCTATTAATCTTTCTAGAGAAAGTTAGTATTAATAATAACTGGCTTTATTGGGTACTTTGGCATTAAATTGTATTTATGTGTCTGTATAGACTTTCTATTATACCAAATAATGACAAGGGCACCCCCCCTCACTCTCTTTTGGAGTTATGGATCTGTGTTTCAAGTATATGGTGTCGGTTTTTGATTGATGGTGTCATTGTCTCAAATTTTGTTGTCTTCAAAGTAACAACATAAAGTCAGATCTTAAGTTGAGTGGAAAGATAAAGGAAAATGTTAAATAAATAAATAAATAAATAAATAAATAAATAAAGATTAATTTATCAATTGAAGGATATATATAACCGCAACATTCCACTGTCAGCAGCTTGTGCAGATTGACACTTGCAGTAGAGTCAAGTATTCTGGTCAGATGAATAAGCAGTAGATGTTCTACCTAGATCTATTTTCTTGAAAAATGTGTCAAAATACTGAGAAAGCTGTTGTTTTGTGAACAATAATTTTATCTTGGCTTAAAATTTGATGGTGGAAGGTCCTAAATTTGATGGGTGAATAAAGGAATTAAATTAGCCATGGACAAGAAAGGTGGTTGCAGCCTATTGCATCTAGGATTATGTAGGGATTTTCATTTTTTTTCTGCTCTTTCTTTTTACTATTGTGAGCATTTTTCTTTTGATTTATTGTGTTTACTTGATCATATTTTACTTGTTTTTGTTTATATTTTTTATTAGTATTTTTAATAATAACTTACGTTCCAGGTAACTGGCCTTGGGGTTTGCGTCCAAGTGGTGAAAAACAATCTGGCGCCTTCAATGAAAAAGGCCGAATTGGGGATACAATTTGGGAGAGGCTTTTGCTGTGAAGCTGAGGTATTGGAGTTAGCTTGTGAACATGGAGTCATTGTCAAAGAAGGAAGCAACTACCTAATAGATGGGAAACTTTTCAGTGGTAAACATGAAGCTGAGCACTTTCTAGTCGAAAATGATGGAATTCTCAATAAGATAGTCTTGATATTAAGGAGACTGTTGTTTGAAAAGAGAAAAGAGCATCACGTTAGATCCTTGAATGGATGAGTTTTACTCAGATATAGTAGTTAGATGTCAAAGGACCCAGCCACTTTTCTAACCTGTAGGATCCTAGAACTTGAGATTACAACAGTGTCTTCCTCTTCAGGTACAAGTATTGCTCTTGATGTGAATTAAGCATTCGACAACAACACTAATTGAATTGATTTAATCTGCAGTTCCCTTCTGTTATTTCAGAAGAAAGACATAATAGCTCATGTGGTTGGGTCCTTTGGTTTATCTTCAGACTTTCATTCTTTGCTTGTTTATCTTGTAAAATCATTTTAAATACTCTGATAATGAATTATAAATCTCTGTTGTAATATTATTGTAGTTGCAAAGAACACCAAAAACATCAATTTTGAGTACTCTTTGATGTATTATCTGTAAAATATTGTTTCAATGCTTGTTGGACCTTAGAGACGAAGACAGAGACTTTTGTTAGACCTTCATTAGAGGCTTGGCCAAACGAAACTCTATCACCATGTGTTTGGATAAAGAATTTTACTATTTTATATAAATTTATAAATGAAAGGATTGTATTTAAAAATGATAGGATTTACAATCCGCTCATTTATTTAATTTTAAAAATTCTGTTGATTTCTCAATAGGGAGAGAGTAAAGAAATTTGGAAAATATTTTTATATTATTTTCCTTTCAGGATACTAAAATTTTCAACAAAATAGGTAAAATTTGATTAGAGGATTAAGAAACAAAAAACCATTGTATACATTTTCTCTATACTCAAACCACAAAACAATAAAGAATTTCATTATTATCCATTCTTTTAATTTTTGTTCTGGGCATGAGTATAAAACCCTTAGTCCATTAAGGGTGAATACCACTTATTTACCCAGTGTTGATGGCAAATTTTGAGAATATTCTACATGCACATTGCAAGCAAAGCTTAGTACTCTTTGGACCCGTTATATAATTTGTAACATATTTTATTTTTTCATGCATCGCCTAAGCTTATATATTTTATTTGGGGACATTGAAGGAGTGTGGTCTTGAGGTAAATAGTGAGTCTATTTGGGCTTATTCCAGAGCCTAAACTTGCATTTTGCGAAGTTAGCTTTGAATACTAGTAAAACCTAAAGGTCTATGATCAAGCCTATGTGCTGGTCACAAACAAAACTAAAAACACTAATCTAGATTTGCTATATTTGCCACATTATCCCGAATTTCCATAAAGCTCAAAATAAGGCCATTTTTCTTAAAAAAATCAATAATTAAAAAGCCTTGGTTCTTATGAGTAGATGGGTAGTAAGTGCCTCCCTAATCTGATTTAAATTCCACAACCATAACAAATAAAAAAAAAAAATTAAAAAAAAAAGGTGGGGGGAGGGGGGAGTGGACTTCCAACTCAACCCTAGAAAAACTCTCTGACTCTTTTAACTTACTTATAAACCATATTCACTATTTTGACTTGGAGTAAATACAACAACATGAAATAGTAGCACTATTTTTATTGTCTTTAATGCTATACCACACACATGATCTCGTGTGATGGCACGAGTAGTGTCCACTCTCTCCTTCATCACCTTCCTTATTCTCCCTATTTGTATAACATTAACGGCAATATATATATATATATATATATATATATATATATATATAATTTTTAATATTTCGATAATATTCCTTTTGTTTTCATTATGATTACAAGGCCTTTTACGATCTTTCTTTATTATGCATCACTAGTTTTTATTTAATACTAGAGTGAATTGTGGGCTTTATTCTCCCTTATTTTGAACTCAGGTTATAGACCTAATTTATTGGCATTATCAAAAATCAACCCAAACACCCAACAATTGGTTCTGGCAGATGGGAATATTCACCTATAAGTTTTACTGCTTAGAAAAGGTTTCTTAGTTAGTTGTTTGGTTGTAATCTCACACAAAAAATAAGTAGAGTTAAATGGCCCAAATATTAAACAAAATAAAAATAAGGAGTAACATTAAATTGTACAATAGAAATATAGAACAGAAGTAGAAGACAAAGGAGTAGCCCTTATTTATTCATTTAGGAAATATGAACTATCTCGGGCCAATTCTTTCCAAATTCTCACTCACAGTTTCTACTCAATTCAAGACATTCTCCAATCTTAGGACAGAGTGGCATTTTCTTGGCCTTTTTCTGATGTTAACAATTCACACTTATCTTTCTCCACTGTGCTCGACCCACATCCAACCAATCCGGTCATTTTCAAGGCTCTTGAGTTAAGTATGATTTGCTATTCACAAATTGAAGACAAAATCAAGGAGTTGATTTTTTAGAGTAAATCAAGATATTGGAGCGACCAATTACATTGAAATGAAATTAAAAATCAGAATATCCATGTAATAAATTAATAATCGACCCATTTTCAAATTATGTGAATCCCATTATAAATATGGGTTCTCTTGTAATGTGTTATCAATCAAGTGAATACAAGATATAGCCACATACCCTTTAGAGGTATGGATGTAGCAGCCAAGCCTAACCATGTAATTCTTTCTCTCTCTTTATCTCTTGTTGCTTCTAGTTTCTACATCAATTTTCTATTTCACGTTTAATTTTAACAAGTTCAAAGAGGGAAAAATTATAACTGGTTTTTTTTTTTTTTTTTTTTTTTTTTTTTTTTTAAATTTTAATTTTTATGATAGACTTTTCACACAGAATGGTTAAAATTTAACCCCGAAAAATGGAATAATAGACAAATAATGGGACATATCGACAAAAAGTCTTATAACTCAATTATCATATTTTAGTATTTAAAACAGATAATTCTCCCCCATTGTAACTATTGATTTGTTATTATTATTATTATTTAAAAGGGAGGGTGATGGAACGGGTACCAGAACTGCTATTTTAGAAAACCATTGTCGTTGAAGTAAATGCTAAGAAGGTAGATGGACAAGGCGAACTCTTAGACTTTTCAAAGGTGCTGAGCAAAGCCTTAAGATAATAAGGAGGTAGATGTGCTTTAAGTGCTGCAACTTCCAAGGCGTGCTTGACCAGCTAAAATGTGGAGTGAATAGCCACTAAAAAAGTCTCAAGCACTTGCATTTCCCCCCTATAAAAGGGCAAAGTATTAGTAGTCCTGGAGACATGCTTGTTATACTTAGCTTTTTCTTCCTCTTCTCATTAGTTTTGCTCAATGGCTAAATCCCATTCTGCTAGTACTATAAGCCTTTCCATGATTTCTATAGCGCCACTACTATTTGCCATGCTGATGGCTAGCTTAGACACAACAGGTCTCTCTCTCAATTTGCACCATATGTGTGTCCTAAAATCTCCCTTTACCCCATCTTAGCATTTGTGGGATCATGATCCTTTTCCTAGGCCCTTGGATTAGGATCGTTAAAAGTTTCTTACGTAACTCCACTACGGTGTTCCTAAATATCTTATGAATTCATTTTGAAATGAATGGATTAGATTTGGCTGTCATTTTAGGAACTTTGTGGTAGAGTTACTATAAAAACTCTAGAGGATCTTAATTCCATACCTTCATAGTTTTTTATTCCTAATTTGATTAATACAACATCCTCAAAAAGATTCGTTCAGAAAGAACATGTGTACAATTACTGACTTCTTGTATGATGTACTGTAGGTGCCCAAATAGGTGTTTGTTATGGAATGCTTGGTAACCTACCACCACAAAGAGAAGTGGTAGCGCTTTACAACCAATATAACATCCGAAGAATGAGACTCTATGATCCAAACCAAGCTGCTCTACAAGCCCTCAGAGGCACCAATATTGAGCTCACCCTTGGTGTCCCCAATGACCAGCTTGGAAACATTGCTTCCAACCAAGCCAATGCAAACACATGGGTCCAAAACAATGTGAAAAACTATGGCAATGTCAAATTCAAATACATTGCAGTTGGAAATGAAGTAGACCCCTTAGGTCCAAATGCAAGGTTTGTTCTCCCTGCCTTGAGAAACATACAAAATGCAATTTCCACTGCTGGCCTTGGCAACCAAATCAAAGTTTCCACTGCCGTTGACACCGGAATCCTAAAAGTATCCTACCCTCCATCAAATGGCTCCCTCAAGCCCGAATTCTGACCATTTCTTGATCCTATCATCAGCTTCTTAGTGAACAAGAAGTCCCCATTACTTGTTAACTTGTACCCTTATCTTAGTTACAAGGATAACCCCAATGGCATCCGCCTTGACTATGCTCTTTTCACTGCTCCTTCAACTGTAGTGAGCGATCCCCCACTCAGTTATCGCAACCTTTTCGATGCCATTCTCGATGCTGTTTACACGGCTTTAGAGAGGGCCGGTGGGGGGTCTTTGGTGATTGTTATATCAGAGACTGGTTGGCCTTCAGCTGGAGGGACAGCGACAACACTTGATAATGAAAGAACTTACATCAACAATTTGATTCAACATGTGAAGGGAGGGACTCCAAAGAAGCCTGGAAGACCTATAGAAACTTATGTGTTTGCCATGTTTGATGAGAATCAAAAAAATCCAGAGTTTGAGAAACACTGGGGGCTTTTTCTACCAAACAAGCAGCCTAAGTTCCAAGTTAATTTCAACTAAAGATTGCATATCATGAGCACTTTATGCATGGAATAAGAAAGCTTCTTGTTCTTCCTTTTTATTATGATCATAAATAAAGAAGGCAAATAATCTTGGACTAAATATTACTCTATTTCCTGACTACAAAGTACAAAGAGAGATCATCTAGGAAGTGAATTTCCTATAATAGATGGGTTTCAATATTCACACACATATTTTGTCTTATATTTGTACATTATTGCACAACACAACATTAATGGTCACACTTTCCCCTACATGTAATTGTCCACAACGACAAAAAACATTGCTTGCTGAAATTTAACAAAAAATAATCATATCCTATGACCTGAAAGATGGAGATCCTGAGTGCTTAACGTTTTCGACCCGAACTTATCAAGGAAAATTGTAAAAGAGGGTTAGAACATTGTGCAACTAATAAACAAAATATTATGCTCTGGAGACTACCTTAGGCAAACTTATAACTCACCCAACTATGGAACTTTAGTAACTTACCTTAGGAAGGAGAGTACTGTCAAGAACTTACGAAGAAATTTCCATTCGGACGTGAGGCACTTCTCTTTATTTATTTATTTTTTGTGTGGGATTATCATACTAAAAAGACACTTTCCATCATTTCAATTAAGAAACAAATTTCTCTAAAATGATAGATTGTTTCTTTCGACACAATTATACAATAACCAAAAAAAAAAAAAAAAAAAAAAAAAAGCCAAAATAGTTTTCTATTCGTGGGAGAGAGCATGACTCATGTTTATGATTCTTAGTCACATTCACATAGCAATGGTTTTGCTTTCCTTTTTTTTTTTTTTTTTTTTTTTGTAAATACAAATTTTTTATTTATTTAACTAGTTTTTTAAACTAATTGAAATAAAGTATACCAAAGCAACGTATGACTGTAGTTCTTTCATCATAAATATGTTCCATTTGTAGAAAATGCATTTCGCTAGTATGCGGCAAGAATAGCTAGCCATAAATAGTAATTCAAGATTTCAAAGATTTCAATATGAGCCATTCTAAAGTCACAAAAAAATTCTTTTGATAAACCTTTTATTTGAGTTGATAGATAAATCTGGAAGTTGTGTAAAAATTTTTGTGTATTTTGATCCTAGATTTATTAATTGTTCAAACATGGTCGTATTGTATAAAGGAACATGAGAAGTTCAAAATCCTTCTAACATAAATGAGAAATTATGATCTCTGAGAACTTGCAAAGCTTTATCTGTAGTTGGACATCCAATTTTAGGTTGGCAAAAGGTAAAAGTTCGATAACTCTTTTTTTTTTTTTTTGTAAGTAAGATGTGCACGTATGTGTTGAGTTTAAGATTGTCCAACCTAGACCCAAACCTAACAAAACCATCTAACCGAGAGGAATCTGAACCAAAGGCCATCAAGTTTAATCATTGGATCGGTCAATGGTGGGTGTGTACCAAGAAAACCTGACGATCTCAGGTTGAGTGACAGGTTTCTTGATTTGAACTCTGACTCTGACCAATATGATAACTCCTTCTCCCTTCACCAAGAGTTTTTGTTCTTCATCGTGTGCCAACATGGTTTGCAAATTTGATGAGATCTCTACCCAATCTTGTGAGTCTCCACTGGATACGATAGCTACATCACTACGTGTCAATGCCACCAAATCTAACTTCTTTTCAATTGATTTGGTCATTGTAACTCTTAAGTTGTGGCAGTTGATGATCGATCCATATGCCTGAGGTTGGTAACAATTTGCGTGATTCCAAAACCATTGAGACTAGCTTGATTGCCAAGTTGACCACTCTGACTGACCTATGGATAGCTTAAGCTAAGTCCCACATTGGATATTTACTAGGTAGATCTTGAGCATCTAAGTGATTACGAGGAGCCCTAAATGTAACTTGACAAGTCCTTTTGGGGTATAGACACAAATATGCTACCCTTTCTTCATATCATTACAAATAGAATCAAAACAAACCTAGTACATCATGTGGCTCAAGGGTATTGTAGCACAACGGGGACTTTAACGAGGGTGTTAGAAATTTAAGTGGGAAATATAATGATTCTTTAAATTGTGTAGATTCAAATTAATTGTATTGAATTGAATTGGATTGTATGCGTGTCTTGTGTTATGTTTGGTTGTGTATTGAGACCCAAATCTAGTGTTTACTTAGTAGATCTTATGTGTAAGTGAAGAATTGCTCCTTGCCTATAGGACTGCACATAGATGTCCCTAACACTTCTAACACTTCTAACCAATTAGAAATTTAAGTGGGGAATATTATGACTCTTTAAATTGTGTGGATTCAAATGGATTGGATTGAATTGAATTGGATTGTATGAGTGTTTTGTGTTATGTTTGGTTTTGTATTGAGTCCCGAATCTAGTGTTTACTTAGTAGATCTTATGTATAAGTGAAGACTTGCTCTTTGCCTAGGATTGCACATTGATGTCCCTAACACTCCTAACCTATTTACTTTACTTAGTAGATCTTAGGTATAAGGGAAGACTTGCACCTTGCCTAGGATTGAAAATTGATGTCCCTAACACTCCTAACCAATGCAAGTAAACAATGAACATTAAAGATTTTTGTAAATTGAAAACTTTCCTTCCAAACTCAAGTTTTGGTGAAACCTCAAGTTAAGTCTTAGGGGATGTTAGAATATATAAGTATATTAGAAAAGTATAATTTGCTTTCAATGTTATTGGAGACCAAATCAAGATGTTAATTCTGGTAAAAAAATCGTGGGATTAGCTAATAAATCAGGAAATTGATTGTTGAAAATTGTGGTTTTGAAACACTCAATATACAATTTAAATTTGAATTATATCATTGAATTTTGTACATAATCTCCATTACAAATATGCAAATATAGATTTCATTGTAAAATATTATCAAGAAAAGTAAATAAGAAAATCTAGTGTTTTGAGCACTTGTCTAGTGGATGTAGCCCACATGGCCAAACCACATAAATTATATTATCTTTTCTCTCTCTTTTTCCCTCCCATTATCACAAAATAAGAAAAAAACAAAATTGCCAATAACTACAACTTTATTCAATATCTTTTTATTAGATACGAATTTTGATAAATCTACCATTAATTGGATTACACATTCTTTTTATATCTTTTATACTTATAAAATTTCCAAAAGAATAAAAATCAATAATTATTTCATTAATCAAATGTTTAAATTTCAAGTTTTTATAGTCTAAAATTATGCATAAAAAATAAGTTTATAAATCCAATAGTAAATAATATTGATTGATACAGAATTTGGCATGCATGTTAAGAACATAAATATTATGCAATCCAACGGTAAGATATTCAAAATATGTAATCATGTTAATTTTTATATTGAGAGTTATAATTATTGGCTACAACCAAATTTGTAATCAAATTTTGTCCAGAATATCTTTGAATATACACGTTCATATTTAGGAAGAGGCTAGAATATGATAACTGAATTAGTCCCATAAGTTTTTGAGGTGGCTCCCTTCCCCTAGTCACCGCATGAATTTGCGGTTGTCACCTATTGACCTATTGAGCACACCGAGTCCAGCAGCCAGAAGTTCTAAGTCATGGTCTACTAATCTTGATAAAATCACGCCTCCAAGGAAAGAGGTCATGTTGTTTCGACACAAACAACTACTGAAATCTCGATTTTCCACAATACAGTACATTAAGGATTACTAACTTCCAAATGCTCTTTAAATCACACCTTTGTTCATTTCTGAAGCTAGGATTTGGCATTTTGCCTTACAGATAAGATAAGGACCTCTTTTTCTAATATTTTGGGTCACTAGCATTCTCTTTGGTGATTGTCACTTGTCAGTATTAGCATCATTTGTTTTGAAATGTCAATTAGAAAATTTGGCAGGTCTAGAGTCTAGTCCCATGGGGTTGGTCTCCACTCCTTAGCCACCTCCTTCAATTCTGTAGCACATATTCGCGTCTTTGTTTTTTAATTATATAGTTTGTGCACATTGAAATGCCTCATGGAAATACTTGTACATTGTATTTAACAAGATTTTCAACTTTGGGCCAAGAGTATGTAATTCAACTGGTTAGCATTTTTTGGTGTTTTTAACGGAAACATTAAGGATTCAAATCAATGGTATAGGATTTTGTGTGCAATTAGTTTATTTGCTTAAATATGTGACAAAAATTTTTAAATAAGAAATAAAGTAACTTGTTACGTAAAGTTGTTTTTTATCTCACATTTTAAAAAAATAAATTGACCACAAATAAGTTAGTCAAATACACTACTCCAATTTATTTGCTTAAAGGTGGGACAAAAATGTTTCATCAAATAACAACTTATATTATTGTTTAAAGTTAATTTTTGACTCACCTTTAAGAAAATAAGCTAACCTAGTGCAATGATGCATCAAATAATTTTCACACCCTTTATGATCATTTCACTTCTACTTTGCCATGATTTTATTCAAATTTTTAGAAGTGTATATTTGTTTCAATGCATATTTTTACCAAAAACAAAAAGGGAGAATATATTTTTATTGTTACAAAATGACTAAAATTTAGTCTATTGATTTTTACTTCAATTGTCAAATGACAAATGACCCTTCTAGTTTAATTTTTGCCAATTTTAATCCCATACTTTGTCAAAATGAGCCAACAGAACCAAGTCCTATGATCTATGCAAATCTGTTAGTAAATTAAGTTGTTTAAATATAATTTTTTAAGTAGTACTTATCACACAATAAGATCTATTAAATGACGAATCTCATAAATGCTTTCAACTAGATTTTTACTTTTTTTTAAAAAAATGTTTAAATGATATCATCTGCTAATTACAAATTTGGACAAAATGATCATATTGACTCATGTCCAATTTAGAATTCTTGGTCGCTAGATATTGAATTTCAATGGCAGTCTTATCAAATACAAGAACATGAAAATTTGAATTTTCTTCATATATAAAGACTAAAAAGTACTCATAACAAATAGAATTGTATTCAACAAAATCCTGCTAAGTTGCTAATTATCACAAAACCAAAATATTCTTTGTCAGATTTCTCCAATCCCACTTGCCAAATACCACCATAGGGAAGAGTTTGTGTAGCAACATTGGACAACTCATCCCCAATTTTCCTCACAAACTTTTCAAAGATCCTTTGCAGCCATCAAATTAAGTTAATGAAATCAACAAAACAACAAACTTAGAGACTAAATTGACAAAAATTAACAATTGAAGTAATAGTTGAGGAACTAAATTATATTTTAACCATTATATAACTAATTGTACAATTGAAGTAAAAGTTAAGGAACTAAATTAAATTTACACCATTATATAACTAATTGTACAATTGAAAAAGTCAAGGAACTAAATTAAATTTTAACCATTATACAATTAAGTACTTTAAGAGCCAGGTATCTAGAAATCCCATCGAACTTGATATAAGCGTTGGAGAAAAGTCTACCCGTCAAATTGACATTTAATGCTCTAACCGACCACCACTCCTTCTACATTAAATCCACCATACAACCTTGGGACAAGCACCTTAAAAATCCTTCCTTTAAAGCAACTTTGGGGGGGGGGGGGGGGGGGGGGGGGGTGGGGAGAGAAGTGGACACCAACCCTTAAAAAATAATAGTACGTCCTCTGTCCCACTTTGTTTGTCTTCTATTTTATTTTGAGATGTCTCAAAATATTGTCCTATTTCTAAAAATAAAAGTTATTAGTTTACTAATAGTCCTATTATACCCCTAAGCCTTATTAAGAATAACTCTTTTTTAAAAAAACTGATAAATTTATTTAAGGGTAGTTTTGTATACTTATACATTTTTATAAGACAGACAAGACAATAAATGATATTCCCTTAAAATGTTTGACTTTTCAAACAGGATAAACAAAACGGGACGGAGGGAGTAATAAATAAATAAACTTATATACATCCCATAGCTCAAGGAAGAGAGGGACGTATGTTCATCACAACTATCCAACTCATGTTCTTATAAAAAGTATAATAAAGGCAAGGTTGGCTCAAAGGAGACTGAGGCAATTGCCTAAGCCCCGAATGGAGGAAGGTCCCCCCTATTAAGGCCTTTTCGCTTAGAAAAAAAAAAAAAAAATTGTCCCAAAAAATTTAATCAATAAAAATTAAGGTTTTTTTTAAAAAAAAATAATAATAATGCTAGGAACCAAAAAAAAATCCACAACAACTTTTATTTCCTCATTGAATGTTGTGCATTCTCTTAAATTTGAATTCTATTTACCGTAGTTAAGATTGTACAAATTTTCACTCTCCCAAGAGCAGAAGTTGAAGAGTCTAACAAATTCAAATTCAAAATTAAAATCAATACTAGTTTTATGGAGTATAGACAAGTTAATTAATGAAATCCAATACTATCTCTAAAACTAAATAAATAAACTTTATATTTATCTTCATTCTTGAAGGAATATCTACCCTTCTTCTCTGCTTACCTCTTGCTGCTCTCCATCTTGGTTATCTTTTCAGCTTTCCTTTTTTTTTTTTTTTTTTAGTTGCTCATAAATCGGTTGTACATTCATTTCAAGTTGACTTTTATTTACACTCCTTCTCTTTTTGATCTTCTTCTTCATGTTTTATTTTACCATTGCAAAGTTATTTTCTCCCTTTTGTTGTTCTTGGTGGTGAATGGAAGAGTAACTTTATCTCTATATTTTTATTATTATTTATTGCTGAGTATGAGGTCCTCTAAAACTCATTGACTTAATGTTATCTACTCAATGCTTATCCTAATTTATCAATATTTTTTTTTTATATTTAGATTTAGGTTTTTCTCTTTTTTACACACGTGACGTACGTGTATAGAAGCCTCTCCATATATATATATTTTTTCTTTCTGTTTAATCAACTAGATTTCTAAGTTTCTCTCCTTTACACGTGTTACTTGTGTACTACTCTTTATAGCAAAATTAGATATGTTGCTAGGCCGGATGTGATTACTGTAAAATGTAAAAGATCTCTATTCATTTATCACATCAAAAACTAAATTATTAAATTTATATTTCAAAAGAAGCAGAAAAATAGTTTAATTATTAATAAAAAAATAAAAAAATTAAATTAATATTTAAATATAAAAAGTAGGGAGTTTGCTATCAATCTTGGTTGGTCTTTCATTCCGAAACCTTTTACCACCACACATTTCACATTAGTGACATATTTTAGCTTTCTCTTTGTGAAAGCAAATAGTACAACCTAAAATCCCCATCAGTAACAGATTGTTTAACTATCTTTCGTAGAAAGACTCGTTTTATTGTCTAGCTGACCGACAGAAACTTGAAGTACCAAATTGTAGGATATGGAATAATGCTTTTCTCTTATTCTTCTTGTGTTTAAACCTACCAAAATCAAAGATTAATTGTATATAGCTCTGTTACTTTCAAGTTTTCTCCTTTAATTTGATAGGGAGGACTGAACAAAAGTAGGATGGATATAAAAATAAAGAAGAAAAAAGAAATTGTTATTTTATCTTATATATTTGGTAGGAAGAATGCAAAAGTGAAAGAATGTCGAATGAATATGACATCTATTTGTTTGGTAGAGAAGAAAAATGGAAGGAAAAATCATTTGACTATGTTACCATAATATGAAAATAATATATATGTATATATTTCTCACTTTTTTTTATTTTTTATTATTAGCCGATGCAAGAAAATGGGAGGTTTTATTTATTTATTTTATTTAGGGAAGAAAAATGGGAGTTAGAACTTGAGATAACATAGTGTAGAGAATATATATCTGTTCGATGGTAATGAAAATGCTCGGTCATTGATTTAATTTGGATACTCAAAATTTGAATATTATATAAGAAAAATTGCAAAGATTTCCTTTTAAGTTTTCCATTCTAACATTTACCTCTCTTCTAGTTTAGAAAAAAAATATTCATCTCCTATAAAAATGTCAACTATTTATACTAACTTTCACTCAATAACTGAAAAAGAGTTTAAAAATCTTATATTATATTTTACCCTCCACTTGCTACCCCTTCTAATAAGAAATTTTTGATTTTAAAAAAAATTATTTCAATTATTTAAGGAGGTCAGTGTAAATATTTTGTAATTTAGGAGAGGTGAGTGTCTTATTCAAAATTAGAGTAAATGTGAGAATAATAATAATAATAACCTCAAGGAAGGTCAATGAAATTTTTTCATAATGCATATTAATTAAATCTAATTACTATTTGGTTTTTGGCCCACATGACTATAGTTGGCCTATAGTGCACCTGGTGGAAATTAGTATCCACTCTCTTTGCTTTCCCACTTATTTTCTACTCATCAATATATATATAAAAGCAGACCTCATGCGGGAGAGCATGGGGTTCTGTCATGTGGCACTCTATTAGAGTGATTTGCATTTAGCTTTTGTCTATTTCTTCTTCTCTCTCTCTTCTTCTTCTTTTTTTTTTTTTTTTTTTTTTTTTTTTTTTTTTTTTTTTTTTCTGCCAAATTTGATTTAATCAATTACAATTATTCAATATTTCCCTCTAATATTTCCAATAAACTCTCTATTAACTCTATTCAAGTGTTCCACATATTACATATTATCCATCCACTCACAAGACTTCTCATCTCCTTATCAAAACCTTCAATGCCTTCCCCTTTGGAATTAAAACCCATTCATTTGTTTTTTTATTTATTTTTTTATTTATTATTTATTTATATATAGATTTCCAATTCTCTCTCCACCCCTGCAGAAGTCGCCAAAGTACAAGCAGGGTTGGAAAGTCCCTTTGAGGTGAGTTTTGCCTTTTTTGTTTTCCCCTCCATCTTCATTGGTTTGTTTGGTACAAATTGCATTTTCTCCCATTATGCCAAAGATTAAATGTTTGATTTTAACGTTATAAAAAACTCTATAATTGCTCACTACTGGACATAGGAAAGTGTTGCGGTAATACAGAGGATGCAAGTGTAAAGCATTTGTAGGTGGTTTTTTGTGTAATGGGTCTTTCAAAAATATATTATTATTGTTTTACAAGGCTCACGGCATGATATATTATTGTCCAATTCCTGATTCATTTGGAATATTAAAAAATGTGATAAAAATAACATAGATAGATAAAATAGGAAAGCAACTAGACCATGTTGATTTATTTTATAAAATGTCAATGTTTATGCATATTTCTTTTGTGTCTCTTTATATTCAATTATATAAACATTTTAAATGTTTTGAAAAAAAAACTCTTTAAATTGATTAGAATGGAGAAGGTTAATATATGAAGCTCAAGAAGTATTGCCAAGATGATAGGGATGATCTTTAGCATTAGCAAATCAGTCAATACTACATTTCTCTAGGGGTATGACTCAGAAAAATGGTATATGCATATAACTCTTTTGGTGTTTTTTTTTTTTTTTTTTTTTTTTGTGTAGGAATTTTGATGTGAAGTAAGGAATAAGTTTTTCATGGCCATACTTCTTACTTGGATGTTTTCCAATGACTCTTTGTAATGTACACATTTTGATCACTTCAAATTTTTCTTACCGATGTTGAATTGGAACTGTAGTTAACTTTTTTGTTTATGCTTGGTGCATCATAAAGAGGTCCCCTCTTCTCAACAATGTCCATTTTCTTTTTATGTAATAAAAGAAATGTTTGTCTTCAACTTGCTAAGTTGCTAGGTTCTTTTTCTATGATCACTGGATTAAATGTTGTGCTTTGGGTGAAAGCTGAATACCTTGAAGAGGTAGGCGGTTCCAAAGCTATTAAATGAATCTTTAGAGAACAAGAGTAGTAAAGTTGCTTTGGAAGAACCATGATTTTCTTAAAATCAATCAATGTCCATGTAACTAAATTTCAATAAGCAATGAGTAAAATGTATAATTTTTTTTGCTCATAAGTGTTTCATTTTTTTTCCCTCTGACTTCTCCGTGAGATGGGAATTTGGCATATAGTTACAAGTTTTCCGGGAAAATTAGCCCACTAAGAGTTGCCATTTTCGTATTGCACATGTATGATACTCCAATTATGTGATTTTTTAGAAATTAAGATGATATTCCAATCAGTACCTTAGCATAATGAAGTGATTCTTCATTATTCCATGGTATCACAAAAACAAACGTTGGTGTCAAACCAGATTTAACATATGAGCATATGCATGATCTAGATATTTAGATAATTTACATAACCTTTTTACAAAAGCATAGACTGTATGATAAATTGCAAACTAAATCATGTTCAAATGTACACATCTAGATGTAGCTTTGACCGTGGTGTCATTTCTCTTTCCTAGAACAATTCAGGTTAAAAAAATGGACATTTATAAACAGTTTTGTCTTGAATAAGTTTGCATTTTATAAAAGTAAACTGTTTATAAATGGAGTTTATAAATGCAAACTGTTTATTATGCAGGATAACAATTATTAATTGCTTAGCCTACAAAATATATATTACATTATATCAATTATGAATAATGCTAGAGATACAAATTATTTTATAAACAAATTTACAAACTGCTGATGTGGTGAGTGATTATTGGTAAATGAAAAAGTGATATTAATGATAGGCCTAGATGAAAACTAATAAGAGATTGACCACATCAACGTTTTGTAAAATTATTATAAAATAATTTGTGACTGTAGCATTACTCATCAATTATAGTTATATAATTTTGAGTTTAAGACTAATACTAATAAGTTCCATGTACTTATTTCTTCTTTCACTCATCAATAAATAATAATTAAATAAAACTAATGTCAAAATTTCCCGCGCATCGCGCGGGTTTACGGCTAGTTTGAACAATTATCTTGACGCGGTTCTTTTTTGTTCTTCCCCTCTCTTTGCTTTCCCACTTACTAACAATGCATTACTATTCTTTTGTTAAATTAAGTTGGGGAAGGGGTGGGAACCTAGACCCTAAATGTTGCTATTAGGAATGCCGGAGGTGCGGTGCCAATTGATGATCACTTCTATGGGAGAAGTACTCCCTTGATAACAATGAGTTTCTATAGAAACAACATCCTTTTACATCTAATAGCACTACAAGTGATCCAGACTTTTCACTTGATACAAATAAAATTGGAAAATAATTGATTGTAGAAATGAAAGACACAACCCGTCTATTAAATGTTGCATTGATGTAAAACGTAGTAACAAGATCATCTCTATTTATTTGATATACTTTCATGCAAATAGAGAGAGTATATTTCACGATTGAGATTCTATTTCTTGAATTTATCAGTATATAATTTTCACACCATAATAGATATACCTTTATATTTATAATATTTAATCTGAACTATAAAATTAAATAAATCAATTTCAAATATCATCAAATTGGAAATCACTATGCATCCTTCACATAAACATGTAAATTTCTGTAGGACGTACGACAACCAATAAGACTGGTTGTTTCAAATAAAACCAAACACGGTGGGACATTGAAAAATTGAAGACAATTCAAAGGCATGGGGAGAAATTTCCACAAATTAATGAGCAGTTAGTTGTACCTTGAGTGATGCAAGTTGGTTCGTCTAAAACTTGGTTCACATAGAGTGCTTGACCAACAAAAATGTAGAATGTGGATATAGTCACTCAAAAAAATATATAGTACAAGCATCCATCTATATCTCTTACTCTATAAAAGGGCAGCTAAACAATGGTATAAGGCATAGTTGGCTATCTTAGCTTTTTGTTTCCTATTCCTTCTATATATAGTTTTCTCAATGGCTAAATCCGGTCATGCTGGTAAAAGCCCTTCCATCATCTCCACAATAATGCTGGTGCTTGGGCTGCTAATGGCTACCCTAGGCACAATAGCTCTCTCTCTCTCTCTCTCTCTCTCTCTCTCTCTCTCTCTCTCTCTCTCTCTCTCTCTCTCTCCCTCATTGATACATGATTTTAAAGTCTTTTACAGCCCAAATCAAATGCTTTTGTGCCTTAAGTAACCCAAGGTTGAGGAGCTGTGATATTGGCACACTGGCCTCTTGCACCCACATGTGGGTTCCATGTTGTTATGAGAGGATGTACGGAACAGTACACTTATTAAGACACCAAATAGTACTATCCTTGGAACTATAGGAGTAGAAAGTAGAAACCACCAATGTTAAATCAATTAATGCTGCCCTCTAGGCAATAGATTTTCCTTTGAGCTAAGCTTGATTAAACCAACCTTAGTCCGATCTCCACATATTTGTCTTGGTCGTTGTCATGCCATTTTTGGAATTGAAGCACATTCATATTGCGTGCTCACCAAAAGTAGCTTAGAATGTAATAATAGCATTTAATTAAGCGTCACTCTATAGTTGTATTTAGAATGGGCACCTAATAAAAGGAAGTCACCAAATTACTTCTCTTAAATGAGCCACAACTAGCCTTCTAAGCATTTAAATTTAGAACTACCCCATTAGTTGTATTTAGCTCTGTGTGTGTGTGTGTTGGGGGGTGGGGGGTGGGGACACCTTTCTTCATTTGTTTTGTTTGGTTTTGGCTCTCTCTCTCTCTCAAAATAATGGGATGAGAAATAAGGGAGAGGGGAGTCCAATAAAATCATGTGTAGAACTAGGATATTTTACGAAGTGATATAGGACAATATGGGGTTTAATGTTTATCATTTGTTAGTTTTTTAATTTTTATATAATTATTGCTATCTTAGAACAGAGGATTTTATTTTCTTGATTCTAGGTGTTTTTAAGGGCCCGCTAGTCAAAATATAATCATATTACTTGAAAAAATAAGTTTTCTTAAGTCTTTAAATAGGCGTATAATATGTAAACAAAAATTCAAGTCAGAATTTCATGAATAAGAATTTCAAAAATACTTTTCTCATTTCTTTCCGTTGAATTCTAGTTATTCATTGTGGATTCAACTGGGAAGTTAGAAGACAAAATAGTCCATTCATGGTTGTGGCAAGTGGCAACAATTAGCTGAACAATTGAAAATTTCCATGATTACTTAATCATATAGTATATCTTGTAGAAAATGCTTTGCTAGTCCATATTTTTATTACTATAAATTTCACATTAATGTGATTGGTGGATTTTAACAACCTAATGAAAGAATATTTGAATTATTATTTTTTATAATTGATAACACGTCAGTTTGTAAGTCTTACGTATAATATCTCTAACATCACAATTATTATCAAATGAATCTTTCACTTTTAATATATTATTATATTATGCGAGCCTACAAACCCAATGAATCTTCCACTTTCAATATATTTATAACATTCCTGCCTTGAGTCCCTAATTGAGATAAATTGCATAAGCATATTTATGTATGTAAAACCATTGACTTATTGTCTAATCTAATGCAGGTGCCCAAGTTGGTGTTTGTTATGGAATGCTTGGTAACAACCTACCACCACCAACAGAAGTTGTAGCTCTCTATAGACAAAACAACATCCAAAGAATGAGGCTCTATGATCCAAACCAAGATGCTCTCCGAGCCCTTGGAGCCTCCAATATTAAGCTCATGCTAGGCCTTCCAAATGACAAGCTTCAAGAAATTGCTTCAAGCCAAAACAATGCAAATGCTTGGGTCCAAAACAATGTGAAAAACTTTGGGAATGTCAGATTCAAATACATTGCAGTTAGAAACGAAGTAAAGCCACCAGATTCATTTGCACAGTTCCTTGTCCTCGCCATGCAAAACATTCAAAATGCAATTTATGGGGCTGGACTGAACCAAATCAAAGTTTCCACTACCATTGACATTGGAGTCCTTTCACAAGATTCTTTCCCCCCCGTCAAAAGGCTCATTCAGAGCCAATTATAGGCCAATTCTTGATCCTATCATTCACTTCTTAGTGAACAATGGGTCCCCATTACTTGTTAACTTGTACCCATATTTTAGTTACACTGGTAACACCAAAGACATTCATCTTGACTATGCTCTTTTCACAGCTCCTTCACCTGTAGTGAGTGATCCCCCACTAAATTATCGCAACATTTTTGACGCCCTTCTTAACACTGTTTACTCTGCTTTAGAGAAGGCCAACGGGGGATCATTGGTGATTGTTATATCAGAGAGTGGTTGGCCTTCGGATGGTGGAGTAGCAACATCACTTGATAATGAAAGAACTTACATTACCAATTTGGTTCAACATGTGAAGGGAGGGACACCAAAGAAGCTTAGAAGGCCTATTGAAACTTATGTGTTTGCCATGTTTGATGAGAACAATAAGACTCCAGATTTTGAGAAACATTGGGGGCTTTTTCCTCCAAACAAACAACCTAAGTTCCAAGTCAATTTCAGTTAAGAAAAGAGCTTTATTAAGTGCATCAAGGAATAAGAGCCACTTATTATGGTGCATAACAATTATTTTTATAATAATAGTTTTTGCTAACTCATAATAAATAAGAAGTAATAACCTCGCAGACAATAAATATGAGTGCAATATCTCTGATGTAATATTATTAAGAATCATTTGTCTCTAATGTAATGTTAGGTATGTTTCATTGATGTATTCAATATCTACAAAATATTATTTCAGAGCTTGTTGGATTGACTATTTTTTTTTTTTTTTCTGGATGGGGGGCTGGAGTTAGTAATTATTTTTCATAACATAAAATGAACTATTTGTGTCTGTTAGTTATTATCATAGTATATGCAAATTGAAAATTTCAAAATCAAAATATTAGTGATATGCGAATTCCAACAATGAACTCAATTAGTAAGATCTTTTATTATTGTATAAGGGATCTGGAATTCTACCTATGCTAAAATGAAACTTGTTGGCTTCTTGACTTGATGAGAATGAACAATCACCAAGAACCATCACACAATAAATAATATTAGAGCTACTATTACCCATAATGACATCGTAGAAAGACAACCGGTTATGATGAGATAGGTCATTTCAATATGTAAACATTCTCAAATCGCAATGTAGAGAAGCCTAATGTTTTCTAGAGGAAAGACAAAGTCCAAAATAACAACTAGTTAGACGAGCTTTAAGTGATGCACTTGGTTGCCATAGATAATTTAGCATTACTTAGTTTCCATGGAGTGCTTGACGGGTTAAATTGCGGTGGCATATAACTATTAAATAATCCATTTCCATGCATGGAGTGCTTGACTAGTTAAATTGTGGTGGCATATAACTATTAAACAATCCATTTCCATGGAGTGCAGGACTAGCTATAGTCACTTAAAAATCTCAATCTCAAGCACAAGCATCTCTCTTTGTAAAAGTGTTGGAAGCATAATTGCTTTCAATCCAAGCTCTTAGTCTACGTTTCTCTTCTATGTTTTTGTCAATGGATAAGTCTTATTCAATTGGGAACAGCCCCTCAGCGATGTCTTTAATGCTAATGTTTGTGATGCAGATGGCTAGCCTAGACATAATAGGTCCCTCTTTCTCTCTCCCTCTCTCTCACTCCTTTTGTATGTTATACATTAATCTCCCAAATCAAAACTGATGAAAGTAAATAATTCTTCTGGAAGCACACCATTTGCCACAACTTGATGTGTGGTCGACTATGAGTGGTAATAAATCCACCACCTTTTCTCCACCACTACAGTCAACCACTCAAGAGTTGTGGCAAAAATTGTCCCTAGACCTTTTTACAAAGTAAAACCTCTATAAGATCACTTTATAAATTCTCATAAACCATACATATTCCATGTATTGCTTGAACAATTTCGATAAGTGGAGATCACAAAAAATTTCACAATAGCTTAAGTGACAAGTAATGATTAATATACGATAAAGTAATGCCAATTATGTTTCTATATGAAATTATACTAATCATAACCTATCACCTCAAAAGTTGTAAAAAAAAAAATTGTGAAATTATTTGTGTATGCAGCATTATTGGAACATTTAACATGTACGACATGAGAGATAATTTTAGAAAACCAAGAAATTGGTAACATGGACTCTATTCTTGTGTATTGTATGCCAGATGTTACCTTAGTAAAGAAAAATTTAATATCCACTTCTAGTCATGTTTTTAGTTTGTCTATAAAGCATAATAAAACTATGATTTTGAATATTTTATAAACTTATAAAGAAAATAATTTTTAATCATCTTGATGCTTGTTTAGCATGATAATGACAGATATGTGGGTAATATATATTAAATGTCTCTCCAATTAAAAATTTGGTATAATTGAGTCTGCATTATAAATTTGGTAAAAATGATCTCATAAAAAACTATAGGGTAGTATGATACTTTTACACTATGTTTGAAATGGAGAAAGATGGGGAGAGATAGGAAAGTGTCGAATATACAAAAATTTATTGTATTCTAGTCATCTTCCATTTTCCTCTTTTCTACTCTCCCCTCCTCTCCCACAATCCAAATATAGGGTTAAAGTCTAACAATACATGTAAATTTAACCATAAGTGTATATATGACTGTTAACTTCTAAAAGGCTATAGGCCGTAGGCTCACCTTATTTTACTTATATAGTACACATACTTATACTATACACTTCACCTACTATATAAAGGAACTCATGTATATTTTATTACTTGTGAAATACAATACAATTCATTTAGTATTTCTAACATGGTATTAGAGTCATTGTTCTGACCTTTTCTTAGCAGTCTTATCTCTTTGGTGTTACTCCAAACTCATAGTCACTTCCACTATCACGGCTACCGCACAGCCATTCGCCGTTGAATCTCCGACGTCTCTCAATCATTATCTCTAGTTCTAGACCTACAACTACCATCATTAAGGAGTCTCACACCACAAGGACCAATGCCATTGTTGTTGCTATCGTGAATCTTGGCCGAGTATGCTTTTGTAGGTACCATTATGATCATCTTGCCCTAACCTACTCAATTGCGGAAGTCTTGCAGCCATCGAAGCATTCATGCGCCCTCACATGTCACCCAAAAAATCTGCGTGGGAGTGTGCGCATGACGCGCCGTCTTCTACTCCAAGTTGACGTCACTTATGACGTTATCAGTGTCATGTCAGCCCTAGCTTATGTCAGCATCCAGTCACTTGCTTACATCATCTTGCTGACATCATCTCCACTGACGTCTGTTGACTGGCTTTATTTGACTTTAACCGTTCACTTTTTCATGGTTGACCGTTGACTTTAATGCTAGAGTTGACTTTTTGCTGTCAAGGTGCTCCTTATCCAGTTTTTTGCGTAGATTTCATTTTTGTAGTCTATTTTTTTTTCTTATTTTTCTTCTAAATGAAGAACAAGGAAATGTCTTCTTCTTGTTACAATAATGGTCACTGACAATCCAACAAACTATTTTGCAATTTTTGCAAACGTCTTGGCTATAGTATCTAGGCTTGCTATTGTCGCCGACAATCTAACAAATGATTTGATTTTGAATTAATAATTGGATATGTTATGATAAATAAACTTAAATTTCAACACTATATGAATCAGGTAGTTATTGACTGTAGATTTATTATGTACTTTGTGAGCATATGATGGAAATATGGTCAAGACACAAAATTTGACATGTTCTATTAGCTGCCAAGATAGGTGTTTTCTATGGAATGCTTGGCAACAACTTACTATCCCTGAGAGAAGTTATAAATATGTACAAACAATATAACATCAGAAGGATGCGACTCTATGGCCAAAACTAAGGTGGTTTCCAAGCCCTTTGAGGCACCAATATTGAGCTCATGCTTGGTGTACCTAATGAAGAGCTTCAAAGCACTACTTCAAGCCAAGACTATGCAAACACATGGATCCAAAACAATGTACAAAACTATGGAGATGTCAATTTCAGATAAATTGCAGTTGGCAACGAAATAGAGGCTAACATTCCATATGCACAATTTCTTTTCTTAGCCATGGAAAACATTCAAACTGTAATTTATAATGCTAACCTTGGATATAAGAATATTAAAGTGTCCACTCCCATCTATCAAGTTGCCTTTGCAGAGTCCAACCCTCCATCAATAGGCTCCTTCATGTCTGAGTACCGATCACTTCTTGATCTTATCATAGGCTTTTTAGTGAAACATAAGTACCCATTACTCGTTAACATGTATCCATACTTAAGCTGATGAAAAACTCAATATCACAGACTGAGTAATAGTGAATACAAATCACAAATAAAGCTAAAGCATAGAGAAGAAAATATCTGAGAAACTAAAAGAAAGTATGAGAAAGTCAGTGAGAGAAGGAGTGAGAGAGAAAGAGAAGATGAATCTAGAAACTTGAATTAATCCCACTGAATTACATAATCAACACTAATGCTCACAGAACAATTTATATACACCAAATCACTTAAATTAACCGCCCACATTATATGGAATACAATTCTAGAAAATTAGGGAAAGTTTGTTAGAGTTGATTAAGCTAATCACCAACTAAAACGAGCACCTAAACTAACAGCCCTTTAAACAGACCAAGCGCACCATTTCACTTAACAACAGAACAAGCTTCATTAGTCAAAACGTTGCATTTAGGTGCCACCTGGATTAATTGAAACGGTGCATTTCACTAGCCTTCTTCATCTTGTTTATTCTTCTTCTTCGTGGGCTTCTTCTTCATAGACATAGAACTGTGCTCAACATCCCCCCTCAAACTGATGGGGGAGAATTCAACCAGAAGTTTGGAATAAAGAGAACAAAATAGAGGAGCAAAAAGGGACTTTGGTAAAAATATCCGCAAAATTGTCACAACTTGAGACAAATCCAATTTGTAGTTGTTTGCGAAGAACTTTCTCACGGATGAAGTGATAATCCACCTCAAGATGTTTGGTGCGAGAATGGAACACATGATTAGCAGACAAGGCAATGGCAGAAACATTGTCGCACCAAATGACAGGAATGTGAGAAGGATAAAGACGAAGCTCCTTAAATAAAGTACGCAACCAAAACAATTCAGCTGTTATGGTGGCCAAGGCACGATATTCAGCCTCTATTGAAGAACGAGAAATAGTACTCTGCTTCTTAGCAGACTAGGATATAGGATTGGGCCCAAGAAAAACAAGCAAGACTATAGTAAAGCGCCTATTTGTAGGATCCCCAGCCCAATCTGAATCTGAAAACGCAATGAGAGTTAATGGGCCTGGAGTAAAGGAAATCCCAAAATTTAAGGTGCCTCTGATATAACGGAGAACATGTTTAGCAGCCTCAAAATGTGTAGTGGTAGGATGACTCATGAATTGACATAGTTGACGCATACTAAAGGCTATATCTGGACGAGTGAAGGTCAGATATTGTAGAGCACCAACCATGCGATGTACTGAGTAGGATCAAAACGTGTGACTCCATCATGGGGAAGTACCTTGTGGAAGGGTATGAGGGTGTTTTAGTAGGCTTGGAATGTTTTATATGGAATTTGTGAAGCACATTTGAGGCATATTTGGACTGTGTTAGGGTGAGATCATGAGATGTCTTAGTAATTTGAATGCCCAAGAAGTAATTAAGAGGCCCCAAATCCTTAAGTTCAAACACTTGATCGAAAGTTGTAATTAAATTGTGAATTTGAGTAGAATCACTGCCAGTAACAATTATATCATACACATACAAGAGAAGATAGATGATGGTATGATCTGAGCTGTAAACAAATAAGGAACTAACTGCCATAGAAGCAATGAAGCCCAGATGAAGCAAATGAAATGCAAACCTTTCAAACCATGCCTTGGGCGCCTATTTGAGACCATAAAGTGACTTATATAATTTACAAACATAATCTGAATGAGTAGAGTCAATATATCCTACAGGTTGATGCATATAAACTTCTTCTTTAAGATAGCCATGAAGGAAAGCATTTGACACATCAAGTTGTCTTAATTCCCATTGACAGCTCACAGCAATAGCTAGGACTAGTCTTACTATAGCAGGTTTAATAACAGGACTAAATGTCTCAAGAAAATCCACACTTGCCTACTGATGGATTCCCTTAGCAACCAGCCTTGCCTAGTATCTAGAAATGGTACCATCACTATTCAACTTAAGCTTAAACACCCATTTTCATCCAACCAAATTAACATGAGGAGGAGCAGGAACAAGGAACTAGGTCTGTTGTCTCTGGAGAGCTTGAAATTTAGCATTCATAGCCTCACACCACATAGGATATTTATCAACAATCTAATAGGAAGGTGGTTTAGTATATGTGTAGTCAATAGTGGCTTTATAACGAAGTTTGGAGGTAGGCTTGGTAATCCCACTTTTGGACCTGGTTTGCATAGGATGGCAATTTGAAGCAGCAACAGGTAAAGAAGCTGGTATGGGATCAGGTAAGGAATTAGGTAAGGGCTCAGGTAATGTAGTAGGTGTAAGATCAGATAAGGAAGTAGACAATGAGGAAGAATTAGGTAAGATAGTAGAAGTAGAAAGAGTGTTAGACAATAAAGAAGTAGCTATAGTAGATGAAGACACAGGAGTATGACTTGACTGATGAGTGGGATGGAAAGACATAGGAGTAAGATTTGACTGGGAAACAGAAGATGGATAAGAACCAAGCAAGGAAGACCGGTTGGTAGAATGGAAAAAGAGCTGATTGGACAACCAGGTTGGTGTAACAGTGTTATGAGAAGTGGTAGAACCAAGTGTAATAAATAAGGAACTAGGAAATTTTTATTCATTAAAAAGGACATGCTTGGAAGTATAAACACGATTGTATGAGGATCAAGACAAAGATATCCTTTACAATGAGTAGGATAACCAATGAAGATACATTCCCTAGTTCTGGATTCTAGTTTATGAGCAGTATATGATCTAAGATTGGGGTAACAGGCACAGCCAAAAATTTTGAGATGAGTCAGATCAAGGGAAGTGGAATAAAGCTTAGACCAAGGATATTTCCAATTTAGAACAATTGTAGGCATCAAGTTAATTAAAGTAATAGCTGTCTGTGCTACAAAAGTCCAAAAGGAATAATCCAAGAAAGCTTGAGTCAAAAGAGTAATGACAGTCTGAATGATGTGCCTACGTTTTCTCTCAGCAACCCCATTTTGTTGAGGTGTATGAGAGCAAGACAGTTAATACCATGGTTTGATAAACAAGATTTGAATTCATTGATTTGTCACCATAGCATTAAAATGAACAAATTTAGCAAAGGCTTCAAATTTAGATTTCAGTGGGTAAAGCCAACTGAGGCTAGAATAATGATCAATAAACAATATATAATATCTAAAGCCATTGGCAGAAACAACAGTAGCAAGACCCCACAAGTTAGAATGCACAAGTTCAAAGGGAAAAGAAGCCTTAAACTGAGAATTTGGAAATGGAACATTGTGCATTTTACCATACAAGTAGTGAATACAAGATTGATCAATATCATTGATATTATTATGTAAAAAATTGATCTTAGGAAACAAACAATGGAGAGCTTGATCATTAGGATAACCAAGTCTCATATGCCATAGAGTTTTATTGAAAACAGATGACTTAGAAACCTTATGGTAGGCCTTAGGAGACAAGGAAAGTTGAGATGCTTGATGAGGATAGATGGGATAAACACCATCTTCACTCTTGCCCTGGTATAGAATTCTACCCGTGTCCAAGGCCTGGATTGAAATGATATTTTTATCAAAATAACACCAGCAGTTATTGTCATGGCACAATTTATGAATAGATGCAAGATTGGATGCAATGGATGGCACTCTAAGGACATTGCTGAATTTCAGAGAAAGAGGAAGGAATGAAGGTTGTACCAGTATGTGTGATAGGCAAGGTTTGACCATTACCAACTTTAAGTTGATCTTGTGTGGTGCAGGGCTTTGGGAAGCTTAAATGATGAAGGTTAGCTATTACATGATCAGTGGCTACACTATTAGCAAGCCAGGGCTTATCTTAAGTGAGGCAGGCAATAGAAGCTATAGCCATTGCTGCAAGCTTTGCAGGTGGATGCTTGCCTTGATAAGCATAGTCCATCCTGTGATAGCAATCCACAGCCAAATGACCAAGCTTTCCACAAATTTGACACATAGGCCTATCTGATCTAATCCCACCAGAACTAGATTAACCTTGTTGGAAATGATTGAAAGGATGAAACTGTGAAGGTTGACCACTGAAACTTCTACCACCTCTACCTCCTCTATTGTTAAAATTTCCTTTGCCTCTTCTTCTATTGTGGTTCTGATTAAAACCATTACTATTAGACTTTTGATTAGTTGATGCTGCCAAGGCAAAGATAGAATCTTTAACCTCTATGCCTTCATTGAGAGACTCTTCTTCTGCATTTAGCATAGTTGAGAGCTCATCAAAACCAAGCTGAGTACTTCTTATTCTAATTGTTGATCTGAATGCATTATCCTCTTTTGGTAGTCCCTTAATTGCAATATGGAGCAATTCTTCATCATGAACAGTTACCCCAACTGCTAGTAACTTGTCTCTGACAACTTTAATTTTTTGAAGATACACATCAACAGTATCACTTCCCTTTTTCAAGTTATGCAGCTCACTCTTAAGATTCATAATATTAGATCTTGAAACTGAAGAAAACCTATTTTCAAGTACTTTCCAAACTTCCACAGCAAAAGCACATCCAACAATGAGTGCAAGCACTGATGGTGGTAAGGTTGAACTAATAAAGGTAAGCAAAGCCTTTTCCTTAGACTTCCAAATCAAAAAATCTAGATTCACAATTGTAGTATATGAACTAGATAAATCCTTGAGAAATTTCTCAGGAATTAGTTAAGGCTCTTCAAGCAACTCATACAGAGAATAGGCTTCAAGAACCATGGTGATTTGATGTTTCCAGACAATATAATTGCTATTATCTAGCTTCACTGTCATCATATTTGACATATTAGACAGAAGTAAAAGAGGCTGATTTACCAGATTAGCAGCTAAACCTACTAACATTGAAGAGATTGAGGTTGATGAAGACGAAGCCATTGTTGAGCTTTTAGATTACACATTCTTCTTATATCTTCTATACTTAGAAAATTTCTAAAAGAATAAAGATCAATAATTATCTCATTAATCAAATATTTAAATTTCAAGTTTTTATAGCCTAAAATTATGCATAAAAAATAAGTTTATAAATTGAATAATAAATAACATCCGATTGATACAGAATTTGGCATGTATGTTAAGAACATAAATATTATGCAATCCAACAGTCAAATATTCAAAATATGTAGTCATGTTAATTTTTATAATGAGAGTTGTAATTACTGGCTACAACCAAATTTGTAATCAAATTTTGTCCCGAGTATCTTTGAATATACACGTTCAGGAAGAGGCTAGAATATGATAACTGAATTAGTCCCATAAGTTTTTGAGGTGGCTCCCTTCCCCTAGTCACCGCATGAATTTGCGGTTGTCACCTATTGACCTATTGAGCAAACCGAGTCCAGCAGCCAGAAGTTCTATCCAATGTTACAATCAACCACTTTAGAATTGTGGCAAAAATTATGCCTAGACTTACTGTTTGAACAATTATACAACGAACTAGCTTAATGGGAGTCCATCATAAAAGCAAACTGGCCCACCCACGGAGTATGGGCATTAAAAACTTACTCAAGCTAGGCATGTGATCTCTTGAAATCTTGACTTTTGAGCATTTGATTGTCGACTCAAGGTCTAACCACATGCATGGAAGTGAGAGAAAGACACCCCATGAAAATGGAATCGATCCAAGTATCAATTGTCGATCGGCACTTGATGACAGAAGTAAAGTGTCGATTACGAAGCTTTGACAACCGATTGGCAGTTAAGCTTCTCTAAAATGACCGGGTTTCTACTATCGCAGGATAGAACCAAATGTTGTTACCTAGGCCAACATGTGCCCACGATGACCTCGTAGAAACTAGAAGGCAACAGCTTAGGAATGAGATAGGTTATTTTAATAAATAAATAAAATACATTCTCACATTATAATGTTGAGAAGCCTAACATTTTCCAGAGGGACAAAGTCCAAAAAAAGAAATACCGGTTAGACTTGCTTTAAGTGACGCACTTGGTTGTCATAGATAATTTTTTTATAATTTAATTTCTATGGAGTGCTTGACGGGTTAAATTGTGGTGGCATAACTACTAGAGCAATCAATTTCCATGGAGTGCTTGACCAGCTATAGTCACTCAAAGAAAAAATTGCAATCTCAAGTACGAGCATCTGTCTCCATAAAAAGACCAGCTATAGTCATTCAAAGAAAAAATGGCAATCTCAAGCACAAGCATCTGTCTCCATATATAAAAAGAGTGTTTCGTGGCATAGTTTCTCTTCTGTGTTTTTTCTTGATGGCCAAGTCTTATTCAACTGGGAAAAGCCCTTCAGCAATGTCCTTGATGCTATTGCTTGTGATGCTGATGGCTAGCCTAGACATAACAGGTCTCTCTCTCTCTCTCTCTTTTATGTTATACATTATGCTCCAAAATCAAAACTAATCAAATAAAACCTCTATATGATCAATTTATAAGTTCTTATAAAGAGTACATATTCCATATATCCTGAGAAGGATTTTGATTCTTCACATTCAAATCTTTTACATCATGCTTATATTCTTGCACACCATATGTAAAACTACCAGTTACCACCGCACTTGTTGGGCGAGTCAGCACCTCTCGAAGCCCTAAGGCCAATTTGAATGGAGGGGGAGGGCTTGGGTTTGAGCTTGGGGTAGCAAGAGAAAAGTTATCTTAGGAGTTCGAGTACTTTTTTTGGGATGGCCTTAGGCCTTACACCTATAAGACCTTTATTTACTCTCCTTGGATACATCATGCATGCACAACCTCAAATCAATCATTTTTTAATTACCCTTCCATCCACATATATCGCATTTTCTTTATATAAATAAACTTAAAATTTCAAAACTATATGAATATCCAGGGAGTTCTTGAATGTAGATTTATTAAATATTTGGCAAGCATATATGGTTAGCACATAATTTGACATGTTCTATCTAAATCAGCTGCCAAGATAGGTGTTTGCTACGGAACGGTTGGCAACAACTTACCATCCCCAGGAGAAGTTATAGATATGTACAAACAATACAACTTCGGAAGGATGCGACTCTATAACCAAAACCAAGATGCTCTCCAAGCCCTTAGAGGCACCAAAATTGAGCTAATGCTTGGTGTCCCTAATGAAGAGCTTCAACGCATTGCTTCAAGTCAAGATCATGCAAACACATGGATCCAAAACAATGTGCAAAAATATGGAGATGTCACATTCAGATACATTGCAGTTGGCAATGAAATAAAGCCTGACGGCCCACATGCACAATTTCTTTTCCCTGCTATGCAAAACATTCGAACTGCAATATATAATGCTGGCCTTGGATATAAGAATATTAAAGTCTCCACTCCCATTTATCAACCTGCCCTTGCACGGTCCTACCCTCCATCAAAAGGCTCCTTCACGTCTGAATACCGATCACTTCTTGATCCTATCATTGACTTCTTAGTGAAGAATAAGTACCCATTACTCGTTAACATGTATCCATACTTCAGTTACATTGGTGACACTCAACACATTCATCTTGAGTATGCTCTTTTTACTTCTCCATCAGTCGTAGTGCAAGATGGCGAACATGGATACCAAAATATTTTTGATGCCATTTTGGACGCCTTTTACTCAGCATTAGAGAAGGCCAATGGAGGGTCTTTGAAGATCGTTGTGTCTGAGACTGGTTGGCCCACTAAAGGAGGAAAGGCAACTAGTTTTGAATATGCAAAGACTTACAACTCAAATTTGATTAGGCATGTGATGAAGACAGGGACTCCAAAGAGGCCTGACGAGCCTATAGAGACTTACATTTTCGCCATGTTTAATGAGAATCAGAAGACTCCTCCTGGTATTGAGAACAATTGGGGGCTCTTTTATCCGAACAAACAGCCTAAATACCAAATTAAGTTTAATTAGAATGAGCAAGTCTAGCTAGAGCACTTATAAATAAGGAAAGCTTTTATGTGTATTATCACTATAAATAAGACTTACTTGTAGTCCCTTTGCATGGCAGGGAACCAAGTTTATTATATTTGTATCTATCCAAGATGTGAAAATAGTCTTAATGAAGTATTGTTCTTGTCACAATATGATCATCTCTTTTGCATGTTTGCATATTTGCATATTTGGTACAATACCACATTCATTTTGTTTTCAAAATTATAAATGAATCGGGAGTTCTGACACCATCATAGTTTTACATATTAGGACCAAGGCCTTTGTTTCTTAATCTATTTGAAAAATTCCATGGCGGCATGCATGGTCTATCAACTCAAATCCATTACAGAAAACTTTTAAATGGCCATAGAGAATTAGGGTGCTTCTATTCCATGGTAGAAAATCATGTTTGAGAGATTTCCCATGATTTGTTCATAAGAACACATTTCTTTAAAATGATGGATGAGTGGAGATGAAAAGACATTTCAAAATAGGTTCTTCCAAACAAGCTACCATTCATTCCAAATGTATACCAAGGAACTCTTTGCTAAGCTTAGAATTAAAAGAACACCACCAAGAATATAGCAATAACAAGGGTGGAAAAAGGTATTTATCAACTTATGTACCTCAAAGATTAAATGGCTTCAACTAGAAACGAGATGTGGCAAATTCTGTAAGCCTGTCGCAATTTGTTTTTCAATAAGAGATTTTGAAGGGTTGACAAAAGCATATATGATTACAACAATAAATTTTCTCAAAAACTTGATGTGTATAGTGTGGAAGCTACCAAAAAAAAAAAAAAAAAACAAAAAAACAAAAAAACAAAACAAAATACATCTGCTTCAAGAAAAATAACCTCGAATCTCAAAAGGATCTTTGAATCCACAAGGAGAAAGGGTATAGATCATCCACTAGAAAATAGAGAAACAAAATTCTTAATTTTTATTAAACTAAATCTGAATATTTTTAAATTAAAAAAAAAAAAAGACTTGAAGACTTATTTAACGGCTCTCTAAAACTTGACAAATAAGAAAACATATTCTAAAACATATCATAATCAATACCCTATTGATGAAACAATTTACTAAACCCACAATTCTGACCAATTTCTATATTATATTACATATGATTTAGATCGGAAAATGGTAAGCACAAGAAAGTGTAAAGAAATTCTTTTAAATAACTTTCTAATTTTTTTAGAAATAATTATTTCTATAATCTAATCTTTTATTTTATTATATTTTTTATTAATAAACTTATAGTAATAAATAATTAAAATAAATATATAAATAAGTATAAGGGTCTCTTATCATAATAAGACTATAATTTGACTTTAAAAACATTAAATGCATCTAAAATTGAGAAAATAATAATCTAGACCTAGCTAAATTTAAAAAATACATAAAAATACCAAAAATAATAAATTACAAAAATTAAATTATATATTTTGTTCAAAACTTCACAAAGGCAACAGGATAGGATAATATAAAAGCTTTATTGTTATTCATATTGTCCCAACTCCTAACACCTTTATTGTTATTTGTTTAAAGATAAAGTTTGGCTATAAACTTAGTTGTGGTTAATAGTTACAACTTCTACTAGAAAAATTAACATATCTGCGTATTTTAAAAATATAATCATTAGATTACGTGTTATTTATGCACATAAATCAAATTTTGTGTCAATCGATAATATTATACTACAAAAACTTGAAATTTAAACATTTGATTGATGACATAGTTATTGATCTTTAATCTTCTAGAAATTTTGCAAGCGTGGAAGATATAAAAAGAAAACATGATCTAATGGTGAATTTGTAAAAATTCACATTTGATAAAAAGACATTGGGTGAAATTATATTCTTTTGCTGCAACTAAATTTATAGCCAAATTTTATCATTTGTTTAAATCCATGAGTGTCACTGCACAACAAGTGAAAGTTTCTACTCTTTGAAAAAAATGGTATGAGAGTTTTTGCTATGGCACAAGTAGTATATATCAGAGCCACTATTATCGCATGACAAGACCAAATGTCGTTCCCAAGTCAACAAACATGTGCAAATGATGACCTCGTAGATAGATCATTGTAATAAATAAATAAATATCATTCTCACAACGCAATGTAGGGAAGCCTAACATTCAAAAGAACAACCAGTTAGACCAAGTGATGCACTTGGTTTAACTTAATTGTCATGGAGTGATTGACGGGTTAAATTGTGGAGGCAAAACCAGTAAGCAGTCCATTTCCATGGAGTGCTTGACTACCTACAGTCACTCAAAAATCTCAATCTCAAGCACAAGCATCTCTCTCTATAAAGAGAGTACTCGGCGGCATAGTTTCTTTCATTCCAAGCTATTAGTCTCCGTTTCTCTTCTATGTTTTTCTCAATGGTCGGGACTTATTCAACTGGGAAAAGCCCTTCAGCAATTTCCTTAATGCTACTGTTTGTGATGCTGATGGCTAGCCTAGACATAACAGGTCTCTCTCTCTCTCTTTCTCTCATTTTATGAGTTCTAATACTCCGTACGTATTCCATGTGACCTAAGAATGCTTGAACAATTACAATAACTGTAGATTCATAATAAACTTCACAATTTTTTAAGTTGGTAGGTTGTGATTGGTGTACAAGAAAATTAATGTCAATGGTAATTCTATATGAAAGTGATATTATACTAATCATAACCAACCACCTCAAATGATGCGAAAGAAATTCTAAAATTTGTTATGTAAGTAGCATTGTTGGAACAATTAACATGTAGGACATAAGCTCACCTTAGAAAACCAAAAGACTAGTTACATGTACTCTCTATACTTGTCTATTGTATGCCAAATATTACCTTAGTAAAAATTATTTATTATCCAATTCTATAATCATGTTTTCTGTTTGTTTTAAAAGCATAATAAAACTATAATTCTGAGTATTTTACAAACTTAAAGAGAAAATATCTTTTAATCTTCTTAATATTTGTTTAGCATGATAATGACAGATATGGCTAATTTCACATGTCTCTACATTTATAAGTTTGGTAAAATTGATCTAATAAAAACCTATAGGCATGAATGATAGTTTTACACTATGTTTGGAATGGAGGAAGACGGAGGGTGAGGAGATGAGATTAGAGTAGGAAGTATTTGGAATATACTATTTAATACATTCTAGTCATCTTCCATTCCCCTCTCCTCTACTCTCCCCTCCTCTCCATCTATCAAAACATAGGATTAAACACTAAGAGTACGTGTAAATTTAACTTTGTGTATATGATGAAGTAAAATCTAACTAGCTTCATGACAAATAACTTCTATTAGACTTTGTATTTCTCTAAACCCATAATTGGACTTTAACTTGATGCTCTCTAAACAGTACACACCCACCTTTTTGTGTCAAATCTCTAATTCATCATTTGTCAATCATCATTCCATCCATATACATCACATTTTCTTTGTATAAATAAACTTTAAATTTCAATACCATATGAATCAGACAAACTATAACTGTAGATTTATTAAATACTTTGTGAGCATATGATGGGAATATGGATAAAATTTGACATGTTGTTCTATCAGAATCAGCTGCCAAGATAGGTGTTTGCTATGGAATGTGTGGCAAGTGGCAACAACTTACCATCCCCAGGAGAAGTTATAAATATGTATAAACAATATAACATCGGAAGGATGAGACTCTATGACCCAAACCTAAATGCTCTCCAAGCCCTCAGAGGCACCAATATTGAGCTCATGCTTGGTATCCCTGATAAAGAGCTTAAAGGAATTGCTTCAAGCCAGGACTACGCAAACACATGAATCTGAAACAATGTGCAAAACTATTGAGATGTCACATTCAGATATATTGCAGTTGGCAATGAAATAAAGCCTTACGGTCCATTTGCACAATTTCTTTTCCCTGCCATGCAAAACATTCGAACTACAGTTTATAATGCTAGCCTTGGAAAAAAGATTCAAGTCTCCACTCCCATTAATCAAGCTGCCTTTGCAGAGTCCTACCCTCCATCAAAAGGCTCCTTCACATCTGAATACCAATCACTTCTTGATTCTATCATTGGCTTCTTAGTGAAGTATAAGTACCCATTGGGCGGACAGTTTCTTTTTTCAGCATGGGGGGAGTTCGTAAATTCTTCATTGAGTCAAATTTTTTTCATTTAGTTTTAGAGGAAGGGGGTCATTATTTCATGTTAAGGATTTTTGAGAGGGGCAAATTCTTTATGAGATCAGTCTTTATGGGCAGGAATGCAGCACAGTGGCTGATGTCTAGCATAGAACACCTTGTTATTGGGGTGAGTTCCATACAGTTTTTTAATCTTAGAGAAGGTGACACAGCTTTTACTCTCCAATGGAGTTCCAACTCTGCTGGTCAGTTCTTACTGTTGACTGAGCTCAAAGCTGGTAGGTCTAGGAGGTCGATTATTATTCCGGAAGGTAAAGAGAGACATGGTTAGAGGGCTTTCGGCCTTGAACTAAGAAAACTGCTGAACCCTTCTCAATATGCAGTGGGAGGAAATGGATTTCCCAAATTCATTCCTCAGGTGCGTAGGTATAACTTGGAGGCTGTAGGTTCTAGAACTTTTGCTAAAGTTGTGCAAGGCTCACATGGAAGAACAGAGGAAAGGAAGCAACCAAAGCAACTAGGAGCCACTGCCAAAAGGAAGTTACCACAGATAGGGGAGGAGAAGATGGGAGTGAATCTGAGAATCTTTGGTGTAAAAGAGGGGGATTTACCGATGGTGAAATCTGACAGGATGGAGGTGGTGGGAGAAGCTAGAAGGGAGCTTTGCTCTTATGAGGTGGCAGAGGTTGGTGAGCAAAACCTGGCAGACACTAGGCTACCTTTCCCTAGTATTAATTTGAATTCAAAAGATTTTGATATGGGGAAGAAAAGTGATGCTAGGAGATCTTGCTGGTCTGGGAGAGGTCTTGTCGTGGAGGTTGATGTGAGGGGGAGGAGGCGGGTTTTCTGGGATAGAAAGAAAGGGGGAGATACGAAGTGCAGAGGGGATTCACGTGTATCTGGTAGAGAGACTTCTAAGGCTTTTAAATGGATTCAACGGAGCTCTAAACAGGCTGTAGTTAAGCCTTTTATGGGCCTTGGAACAAGCCCAGAGTTGACTGACACTAGTGAGGGTCTTTTTTCAGGCCCACGTCTTGTTGAAGTGGGAGAGAGCTCTTGGGCTGATGTAGGAGCTTTAGCCCAGGTCCAGTTGGAAGCAGATTTAGAGATAGGGGTGTCGGGCCAGTGCACGTCGTCCTCCGTTGAGCCCTTGCTAGCATCTGGTGAGGCCGATGGCTTCACCGGTACCAGTTCCGGCGAGCCCACGCCGATACAGGGTAAGGACGACGATCCTTTCTGCGCCGGTACATGCTCCGACGAGCTCACGGTGGCTCTGGAAAAGGCCGATGGCCCTATCTCCACCGGAAACAACCCTGTTTTGCCTTCGTTTTTACTGGGCAAGGCCGACGACTCCTTCCTTGTCGGAACTAGCTCTAATGAGTCCACGTCAACACCGAGTAAGTCAGATAACTTGCTTCCGTGGTCACCAGTTGAAGGTTTTTTATCTGTTTTTCTTCTGAGCTTATTGCAGACTGGTCTTTTGGCTTTGGGTGACTATGAAGGGGACGAAGGTGGCTTGGACAATAGTGCTGTCTTGCCGAAAGCTGCCCTTGAATTTAAGCAACCCAGATCAGCGGAGTTACCCACGTTGGCATTGAGTGTTGTCCCTGGGGTGTGTACTTTGGTGGAGGAAGGTTTGAATTTTTCTGATATGGGTTTGGGTGGTGAAGATAGTTCACCTATTCCTCTGTTGGCTATCACTCCCTGTGGGTTACCTCTATCAGATGAGCTGAACCGTGATAACCAAGCAGTGGAGTGTGTGGATACTCAGGATACTTCTAGATGGGTGAAGAATAGGCTCCCTGGTTTTAGTAAATTGGTGGGGCTGCCTTTGTGCCGTCATGAGAAGTTATGCATTGCTTTGTTACAGAAGATTGAGAGGGAGACGGAGGCTGCCAAAGTGCTAAACAGGAAAGGTACAAAATCTAGAAAAGCGGTTATCTATAAGGACAAGGGAAAGAGAGAGCTGAGGAACTTGTAGTCTTCGGTTAACTACGATGGTAGGTAGTGGTTGGTTGCTGAGCTTCTTTTCAGCCGGGAACTTCATGTCTTTATGCATTTAAAAATTCTCTCTTGGAATGTTAGGGGGCTGAATGATTGTCGGAAACGTTTAATAGTGAAGAATTGTTTGTGTGAGTGGAAGTGTGATGTTATATGCCTTCAAGAAAATAAACTTACTGGTATGGATAGACAGATGGTAGGTAATTTGTGGAGCTGTCCTTATGTGGGTTGGGTGGCCTTGGATGCTGTCCAGACGGGCGGAGGGGTTGTGACGATGTGGGATAGAAGGGTTTTAGAGAGGACGGAGGTTTTGGTGGGCTCTTTCTCTGTGTCTATTCGGTGGCAAGGGGTGGGAGACGACTTCAGTTGGGCGTGTTCGGGGGTTTATGGCCCAATTGATAACAATGCGAGGGGGTTAATGTGGGATGAGTTGGTTGGTGTTCAGCATTACTAGAATGTCCCTTGGTGTTGCATTGGGGATTTCAATATTGTCCGCTTCCCTAGTGAACGGTTGGGTAATTCTCGTCTTACTCCGGCTATGGAACTTTTTTCGGAGTTCGTTGAGGATCTTAATTTGATAGATTTGCCTTTGGAGGGAGGGAGCTTTACTTGGTCTAGCGGGTCAGAGAGGCCTTCGATGTCCAGGATAGACAGAGTTTTGGTGTCTCATGATTGGGAGGAGCAATATCCGGATGTGACCCAACGGATTCTCCCTTGTCCTGTTTCTGACCATTTTCCAATTCTAGTGGAGGTAGGGGAATGGCGAGGGGGAAAAGTCTGTTTAGGTTTGAGAATATGTGGCTTAAGACGGATGGGTTTACTGATAGAGTTCAGTCTTAGTGGAGTCAGCATTCTTTCTCTGGCACTCCTAGTTTTGTTTTTGCTAAGAAGTTGAAGGCTTTGAAAGAGGACATCATTCAGTGGAACCGATTGGAGTTTGGTCATGTTGGTCGCAAAAAGACTCATTTATTAGAGACTTTGAAATTGTTAGATGTCAAGGAAGGGGAGATTGGCCTCTCAGAGGTAGAGATTTGTGAGAAAGCTGTGATGAGATATAAAGTGGAAAATCTTCTCTCTCTGGAAGAAATCTCTTGGAGACAGAAATCAAGGATGCTATGGATTAAGGAAGGTGATAACAATACTAAATTCTTCCATAAGGTGGCTAATTCCCGTAGAAGGTTTAATCATCTGAGTTTTTTGGAGGTGGACGGGGTGATTTATGAGGAGGAATCCGAGGTGGCTGCTCAGGTAGTAAATTTTTATAAAAATTTGTACCAGGAGTCAAAGGAGTGGAGGCCTTTTATGGAAGGTTTAGAGTTTGATCAGCTAGATGGGTTGGAAAGGGGTTGGCTAGAAAGGAGGTTTGAGCAGGAGGAGATTCTTCTAGCTGTTAATGAGCTGGCTGGAGATAAAGCTCCAGGTCCTGATGGCTTCTCTATGGCTTTTTTCCACCATTGCTGGAGAGTGGTGGAAAGGGATGTTCTAGCAGTTTTTGAGGAATTTTATCAGCACAGTAAGTTTGAGAGATCTTTGAACGCTACCTTTATAGCTCTTAAGATCTTGTCTAAGGTGGAAAGGGATGTTCTAGCAGTTTCTGACCTATCAGCCTGGTGGGGAGCTTGTATAAGATCTTGTCTAAGGTTTTGGCAAATCGAATGAAACGGGTCTTAGATCAATTAATTTCTGAGTCTCAGAATAGTTTTGTGAGAGGCTGACAGATTCTTGACTCAGTTCTTATTGCTAATGAGTGTGTTGATAGTCGTGTGAAGAGTAAGATCCCGGGGGTTATTTGTAAGCTAGACATTGAGAAAGCTTACGATCATGTGAATTAGGAGGCTCTTCTGGATCTTTTAAAGAGAATGGGCTTTGGGGAGAAGTGGTGTAGTTGGATTCGCACTTGTATTTCAACTGTCCAGTTCTCTATTTTGATTAATGGGGCACCAGCTGACTTTTTTGGGAGCACGAAGGGCTTAAGACAAGCGGATCCGCTATCTCCTATGTTGTTTTTAGTTATGATGGAGGTCTTAAGTAGGATGATGAAAAGAGTTGATGGTGCTGGCTTGATCAGGGGTTTTCAGGCTATAGGCAGACGAGGTGTAGGGGAGTGTGTCTCGCATCTTTTGTTTGCGGATGATACTATTCTTTTCTGTGATGCAGATGTGGAGCAGATCCTTCATGTGCGAATGCTTCTCTTTTGTTTCCAGGTTGTCACAGGTTTAAAGGTTAATGTCTTGAAGAGCGAGTTGGTTCCTTTAGGGGAGGTTAACAATATTCATGCCTTGGCAGAGATTCTGGGTTGCCGGATTGGGTCTTTGCCTATGACCTATCTTGGTATTCCGTTGGGGGCTTCCTATAAGTCCCCTTCTATTTGGAATCCTATTTTGGAAAAAATTGGTCGGAAGTTAACCGGGTGGAAGAAGTTGGGGGCTTCCTATAAGTCCCCTTCCAAGCTTCATTTGGTGGGGTGGGATAAGGTGTGTGCTCCTAAGGCTAATGGTGGTTTGGGAATAAGGAAGTTAACTACGTTTAACAAAGCTTTACTAGGAAAATGGTTATGGCGGTTTGGGGTTAAGGAAACTCATCTTTGGAGGAGGGTGGTGGCTCTGAAGTTTGGGGAAGAGTGGGGGGGTTGGTCTTCCACACTGGGCAGGGATGTTCATGGGTGTGGTTTATGGAGAAGTATCCGAAAAGGTTGGGAGGTGTTTAGCAAACACATCCAGTTTAAGGTAGGGGTGGGGGATAGAGTGAAGCTTTGGACGGACCAGTGGTGTGGGGACTCACCACTCCATCTATCTTTCCCGGTAGTGTACGGGATTGCTTCTAATAGAGAGGCTTCGATGGCCTTGTCTCTTGAATGTTTGGGGACCGAGGCTCGGAGAAGTTGGAAGGTTCTTTTATTTAGAAATCCAAATGATTGGGAGACGGGTGTGGTGGATGATTTCCTTTAAACCCTGGGTTCTAACTTACCTCAATTTGAGCAAGGAGACTGCATAGTTTGGAAATTGTCGAAGAAATCCGCTCGTTCTACAATAAGCTCCGAAGCTCCCTGCCTATTACCTTTCCTTGGAAAGGTATTTGGAAGGCTAAGGCTCCTACTCACGCCTCGTTCTTTGTTTGGACTACGGCTTGGGAGAAGATTCTTACAGGGGATATTTTGCGTGTAGAGGATTCGATTTTGTTGATTGGTGCATTTTGTGCCGTTGTAATGGGGAGTCGGCGAATCATTTGCTTCTCCATTGTGACAAAGCTTATCTGTTGTGGAGCATGGTTTTTAGATCCTTTGGGATTTCTTGGGTTTTGCCAAGATCGGTTGCAGATATGCTTTTCGGTTGGTGGAATTGGTTTGGAAAGCACTCTTCTAGCATTTGGAATCTAGCTCTGTTATGCCTAATGTGGTGTATTTGGAGGGAGCGTAATTGGCGTACTTTTGAGGATAGGGACAAGTCTGATGACCAGTTGCTCGCTTACTCACCTCTAGTGATTCTATCCCTATGTTCCTTAGTTCTCTTCTCTGTAATTAATTTGCTATTTGTTGTCTCCATTTGTTTTCTAACTTTTTTAACTTTTTTTTTTCTTTTTCTTCTCTCTTTTTGTTTGTTTCCTTCTCTGTATTCTTTGTTCTGCCTTGTGTTTTCATGAGGTAGCTTTTAATATATATCTTTCTTACTTATCAAAAAAAAATAAGTACCCATTACTTGTTAACATGTATCCATATCTTAGTTACATTGGCAATACTCAATATGTTCATCTTGAGTATGCTTTTTTTACTCCTCCATCAGCTGAAGTGCGTGATGGTGATCTTGGATACCAAAACATTTTTGATGCCATTTTGGATGCCTTTTACTCAGCATTAGAGAAGGCCAATGGGAGCTCTTTGAAGATCGTTGTGTCCGAGACTGGTTGGCCCCTGAAGGAGGGCAGGCAATAACTTTTGAATATGCAGGCCTTTACAACAAAAATTTGATTAAGCATGTGAAGGGAGGGACTCCAAAGAGGCCTGATGGGCCTATAGAAACTTACATCATTTCCGTGTTTAATGAGAATAAGCGGACTCCTGCTTACCAAAAAAATTGGGGGCTCTTTTATCCGAACAAAATGCCTAAATACCAGTTTAAGTTTTAACAAGAATAGCAAATCTAGCTAGTGCACTTAGGAATAAGGACAGATTTTTATGTTTATTGTAATACTTACCTGAAGGCCCTTTACATGACAGGGCATCAAGTTTGCGTATCTATCCAAGATGCTAAAATAGTCTTAATACAGTATTGTTCTAATCACAATATGATAATCTCTTTTAGATGTTTGCATATTTGGTACAATACCACATTCATTTTGTATTCAAAAGTATACATGAATCAGAGTTGACACCAACATAGTTTTACATATTAAGACCAAGGCCTTTGTTTCTTAATCTGTTTGAATAATTCTATGGCATGCTGCTTAGTCTGTCAACTCAAATCCATTGCAGTAAATATTAAAATGGCCACAGAGAAATCAGGGTGCTTCTTGTCCATGGTAGAAAATTGTGTCTGGGAGAATTCCCATGATTTTTCATAATAACACATTTCTTTAATGATAAATAAGTGGAGATGTAAAGACATTCCAAAATAAGTTCTTCCAAAAAAGCAACCATTCAGTGCAAATATATACCAAGGAACTCTTTAAAAAACTTTAGAGTTAAAAAGAACACCACCAAGAAAATAGCAATAATAAGGGAAAACAATATAACAATAACAACAACAACAAAAGAGAGAGATTAAATGGCTTCTACCAGAAACAACAAATTCTGAAAGCCTGTCAAAGTTCTTTCTTCAATAAGAGATTTGAAGGGTTGACAAAAGGGTAATTACAACAATAAATTTCTTCACAAGCTTCACATAATCTTAACTTGAAGTTTTTTAGCGTCTTTTTAGAACCAGTGAATGAACAAGCAAAATTCCACCAAAAATAAGGACCTGCTATCACTGATTCAAACTTAGGCGTATTGTGCTACGTCCACTAAATTGAGTATCTTCGGGAGCCCCCATTGACTGAATTTATTGCTTTATATTGAGGAGTAAAGTTGATGCATATCAAGGTCACTAATTGCTATTCATGCTTAAAGATATCTGCTGAGGAACACCTCTCTTTCTGATGGTACTAATGGGTTCACTATCAAAAGAAGACCAAAAGGATAGCCCATCTTTGAAAGTGTGATCAAAGCAACTGTCCAGGTATCCCATCCGTTGCTTTGGTGTGCTTAAAGACCTTGTTTTTGCCTTGACAGATTCTGTTGCACTCAGGTAAGTAGGAAAAATAGGAGAATTTGGCATCAAACTGTTATTACCAGCTGAATTCTGTTTTGCATGACAGAAAGATCTCCGTGGGAATGACCATTGTGAATCCAGTCCAAGAGAATCTAGCTTTTGTTCATTTCTTGGTTTAAGTTGTGTTCTTCCATGCCTTTCACCCAGAATGAGCACTGTGGGATTAAAAGTATCTAGTCCTTCCCTATTCCAAGCCTCTTTTTCCATCCATTGTTCTAGCTGGCAGCTATTTCTTCCAAATTCCTTGTTGTCATCTGATTCTTCCAGCATATGAGTATTTCTCCTCTCCTGAGAAACACAATTTGTTGCAAAATGCAGATATCAATAGAAGAAATTTAATGCCTCTTTCTTTTCTAGTTGTCAGTGAAACAGGATAAAAGAAATGTGGAAGCAAGCAACATTTAGGAATGAAATGCTTTTCTCTATTTCTAGTCATAACAGATTGAATTACCCTGTGTGAAAATGAATATTTCTTCATGCGCTCTCTTTTGATAATGGCCTCTTGCTTTCTTAACCATATGGCTTCCATGTCTTCCTTTGAAAGTATGCTGTGATCCCAGTTTCTTTCACTGCTGCCTTCAAGCTGTTGATAACAAAATCTTGAGTGAATCTAATAAGAAAACATCTACTCATAGTTGATTTACTGCCTCATTAAATAATGACATTTTCACAGAAACTTCAAGGTAAAGACATTCATACACGTTAATTCTTAAACATGCAAACTGATTGGAGATCTTTGTCAAAGTCATTTCTCTATACAGATGGTACCACCTACTTCTAGGAGTTTTTTTTTTTTTTTTTTTTGGGAAAAAAAAAAAAAAAATCTCTCTAAAGGTTGAAACTTGAAAGGCACTATGAACACGGAAAAAATATTGCTTTGTAATCCACTGAGTTCTTTCATAAACAATAACATAAAAGGGCCACTAGACTCTTGGTTCTTCAGAGCTCATTCTTCTTAAAAGGGTTTTTTTTTTTTTTTTTTTAACATTCTTAAAAGTTTCTTTGAGAACACTTCAAAGGCATTCATCAAAATTGAAATATCTCACTACCTTTAAGTCCTCTTCTAATTCCTTTTTTTCCCTGATAGACTGTTTCTTATCACAATCTTTACAGGTTTCATCTGGAGTAGGAATACTCCTTTCCTGGACCTCTGCCTGTCTTTTTGCATCGGGTGGCAAGCACTTTGATGTGACTGCTTGGCGTCTCACAGCACGTCCACGTGCTATGGCTTGAAGTCTTACTAATCCTTTCAATGCTCTGAATGCTTTCCTTGCCTGTTCCGCTCCCATTTGGAATTCAAATTAGGCACAAGAGGCAAACATTTTTCTTTTTCCATTTTTTTTTTGTACAAAGTCAACACATGTGAAATCCTGCTTTCAAGTTCAGCTATCAGAAATTCAACTAATTGACATTAATACTAGGGGCCCATACTGTTTTGAACATTAACATCTATAGAGAAATTAGCCTGCCTTATTAGAACTTAGATAAAAAATTTGAAATTTCAGGAATATATAAGAATTTTGGATGCATAATTTCTTTTTTTTTAAATCAATTTGTCTAATATTTAGGATGACAAGAAAAACTAAAATGAGTGACCTTTGTAATATGTGACGGAAAAAAAAACACTGTTTCTTACGGTTTGTGATTCTCTAAATCCTCAAATTGTTATTGCTGTTGAGATCCCCATGCATTGTAAAAGCCTCTCATTATCTTTAAGGAGCATGTGAACAGCTTGAAATATTTGGAGGTCTTTATAGCAGAGTGACTACCAATTGACACTAGATTTTCCCAAGCTATTTGCTCAAAATATCAGTTAAAGTGATTTAAAGAAAAGGGCAGTTATCATCTGATTTGTAAAAAAGTAAACAAGACCGATTTGAAGGAAAAAGAAATACACTAATAGACATTTAAGCTCTACTGAGATTGAAAACCTTTGCACTTGAGTGCCAGAAACCATTCTAGAAGCCTAAACAAACAAAAATTACTTGTGGAGAAAGATAAGCAAATGTTTAAAGGAGCTCACAAGATGTGCACGGTAAGCACTTTGAATTTTAATGGCAGCTAAGTTTCTATCTTGCTGTATGAAATGCTGGCAAGATTGAGATGCGCTTGTAAGTCGGACAACCTCAGCTGCAGCATGGGCAGCAGCCACTGCAGCCTCAGCTGCAGCTGCTGTTGCTATGGCAACAGTCAAAGCATGCTTTCTCTGCTCTTCTGTTGCTTCAATTAGTGTTATCTGTGGTGCTGTGAGTGCAGGGTACTGCTTATATTTAACCTTTTCTAAAAGCCATCTCCGCTTCTTTGATTTCTGAAAATGTAAGGAATAGAAAGATTAGCAAAGAGGAGTACTAGAAATGACCATTTCATACAATGAAAGCAGAAGGATGCAAATCAACTTTTTCTAGTTTCATCTTCACCTCGGAAGTAAAGAGCCTCCTCACCCAACCAAACCAGCACCTGTTCTTTTTAGCCATTGAAGATTTATATGATCATATTGACCAAATTCATCAACATCAGTCTATATTCTTCAAGCAGACCCTATATCTGAGAAGGAAAAACAAAAACAACCATACCACATAAGTTCAATAGAAGTTTAACAAATCAAGGAAAAAAACTTCTAGATAATAAAGATGTTTAATCAATTTTCTAGAGAAAACACACTGGGAAACAAATAATTGACCCTGTTTATGATAGAATTTCAGTTCATCAAAACCATTTTGGCCTGACTGAATTCGGAAGTACAAACATTAAACAATTTCAATACCATAAATGTTTTTATTTCTCAGTTGATAATTATGAATGCAAATCTAAAACAATCACTTACTCATATTCTAAAAAAGTATACAAGTACCTTCCCTTTTGCTTTATCAAGAAAAGAGAATCATTGATTCAACAAGAAAAAGATCACAAATGATAAGAAAGAAAGAAAAAATGCTAAAGCTTCAAAATCAAGAATTGACTCACTTTATACCTTGTTGATGACAAATCCCAAGTGGGATTTTCTCAAGCTTTTGGTCAGTGTTGCTTTTCAAGACCAAAGTGACTCAAGTAATACTATGGTTGAGGAAGTGAGAATGGAAGCAAGAACATTGTAGGAAAAGGGAAACCCATTATTACTCTATGCAGTTTGAAGTGAAGTATGAGGTCTTAGGTGGTCTTATTATGGGTTGTTTATGCAATGTAGGTACTTTGAGATGACTGATGAGGCTTGTCACTTAAGAGTTAGCGTCTTCAATTTCATGAGGGTCCCTTTTGCCTCCCTTTCGCGCTATACCAACTGTCACTTTCACAACAGGCCCTGACCACTTCAAACGTTTGTTTTTGTCAATTTACCTTTTTTGACCTCTGCATTTCCCACCCACCAGCCATCTTAAAAAACACCTTATTATAAAAACAAGTAAAATACAGTGAATATTTACGAGGATTGGGCCAGCCAGGGTCAAGACATTTCAAAACTGATAAATTTGGTTCCTAAATCGTTATTATCTTTCTGCTCTTTGTCACAGTAATTAGGGACCAAATTGATCAGTTTTAAAATTTCTTAGACCTGATTGTTATTAGTCCAAACCTCAAGAGTATTAACTATAATTTACCCTAAAAACAAAGAAGAAATAAGGACCTTAAAACATAGTTTAGAGTAAGAAAATTACTACCATGAGAGGCTTGTAGCTTATTTGGTTCGCACCTCTTAACTGAGACATCCAGGATTTTAATTCCTCTACTCCAACTATTAAATTATAAAATAAAATAAAATAAAAATTAGGGAAATTGCTGAATGATTACCTATTTTTTTTGGTCTATATTTGGTGAATTTATGGTTTCAAATTACATTTTGCTAGATCAATTCACTATTAGGAATATATGTGTTGCATTTCTAAGTTTCATTTAAAAGGTGAAAACATAGGATTTGTTCGATTAATCTGAGCTTGAGAAATGATTTGGGTGAATTTTCATGAGTTCATACTACGTTTTGATAGGTCAAGTCATAATTAGAAAATATGTTAAATTTTTAAGGTCTGTTTTTTATGAGTTTCTATGAAGAAACCAATATCAGAGAAAAAGGACAGGAATTATGAAAATTGTTGTTTAAAAGGTGAGAAAAAACATGGGATTTGATCCGTTAATACAAGTGATTGTTTGTGGGAATGAAAGGTTCCTCTATTATTTGACAGGAGACAATCTACCTAAAGTTTTTATGAATTTCTTACCCAATAAATATATAGCTTCTTTCATGTGGAAAGTACAATTTCTTTGTGGACCAGTTTGTAGTGATTATTGATTAGCATAGCAATCACCTGCTCAAGGATTTATTTAAAGTTTAGAACCTAAGAACATATTATGACACTGAGAAATGTACAAGTTATGGTTTTGCTCCTCTTTTCCTTGCTTTCCTTCCCCTTTTGTTATATAATTTTTGGCTAACCACTATGTTTAGAGTTTTTTGAGCACCTAATATGTAGTTTCATCATTCTTCTCACACCAAGTAATTACAAGAGCGAGTCCCTTGGGGATGGCCCCAGGAAGCTAGCTAAAGGTTTCAAACACATCCCTTACTAATTTAGTCCATTTCCATGTTAATTCAAAAATAAAATTTAGGGTAAATTATATTTAAACTTTACCCTTGTGGTTAAAATTAGTGGGAAATGGGCAAAGATGTCAATGTGACTCATTATGCAAGCTATGAATTCAAGGTAGAGGGGTTGCATAATTAAAACCTATAATTTCAAAAGTTTCAAATTAAATCTAGAATTTTAAGACTGTTTCAAATTAAACCATATTGTTGTTTTTTTCAAAATAAAATTCTTGTATATTAAAATTTGTATTAATTTAATCCTCTAATAAATCCTTCAAATCAAACCTTAAAGCTTTAGAGTATAAATTGATATGAACTTTTTTTTTTAAAGAAATAATTACAATATATTGCTAACCCCGCAGCTCAAACCCTTTTTCCCAATCCCCCAAGCACTTTGTGCATGGAAAGGTGCCAGTTCAATTACAAAGCTTTTGGCAATTTGATATGAACTTGAAAGCTAAGGATTTGTTTTGAAACAACAAAACTATAAAGTTTAGGAACTATTTGGTAAGAGTATTTAAATATAGTTTTTTTTGTTTTACAATCCATAAAATGGTGCCCGCACTTGAATTTATTGTTTAGCTAATATTTTCTACATATAGTTTTCAAAAAACTGTATTCTATCTTCCTTATTTAAAACAGGATTTTGAAAACGGCTTAGGAGGTAATTTCAGGATACAGAAAATATTTTTAATGACGTAGTTGTAAATAAATTGAAAACAGTGAATCTCACATATTTGTCCAAACTCTTTTATCTCTTCAATTTAGGAGTTCATCTTTGTCACAAAAAGAATTCTTACATTTCAAATATGAAACTTATCATTAAAAAAAAAAAATGATGAGCTCTTTTCTCTTATCATTATCCACACACCAAAAAAAAAAAAAAATGTAATCTACAGATTTTATATGTTACTTTTTGTAAATATATATTTTTTAAATCTCAAAAATAGAAATGGTCTTCCAAACAATTATTTTTGTTTTTAGTATTTTGAAAATTGTTCTTAAAAGTTGGAGCCAAACACGTAAAGTTGAATTTATTGTTTGGCTAATATTTTCTACATATAGATTTCAAAAAACTGTATTCTATTTTCCTTATTTAAAACAGGATTTTGAAAACGGCTTAGGAGGTGCTTTCAGGATACAGAAAATATTTTTAATGACGTAGTTGTAAATAAATTGAAAACAGTGAAATCTCACATATTTGTCCAAACTCTTTTATCTCTTGAATTTAGGAGTTTATCTTTGTCACAAAAAGAATTCTTACACTTCAAATATGAAACTTATCATTAAAAAAAAAAAAAAAAAATGATGAGCTCTATTCTCTTATCATTATCCACACACCAAAAAAAAAAAAAAAATTGTAATCTACAGATTTTACATGTTACTTTTTATAAATATATATTTTTTAAATCTCAAAAATAGAAACGGTCTTCCAAACAATTATTTTTGTTTTTAGTATTTTGAAAATTGTTCTTAAAAGTTGGAGCCAAACACGTAAAATATAAAAATTATTATCTGAAAACTATTTTCAAGTTCAATTTTTTTTAAATTGTTTTTATAATGTTTTGAAAACAAAAACAAAAATCCTCCTACTGATCAGGTCCTTAATTTTTAACAATTGCAAATTTCAACATTTAATTTAAAACTTTTGAAATTACTAAATTTAATTGAAACTACCCCTAAGATATATATTTAAAATGTAATTTACCCAAAAATTTATTTCACAATAGGATCAGAAGCATATTAAGTTGATAATAAATAGCTCAGACTCAACCTTAGTAAAACTTTGTTTGTATTTGTCTAATGAAATCCAAATCAACCTTTTCTGTTCACAAACAAACTTGTGAACATGGAGCTTAGATTATTTTATGAAACGTAGATATACCGTTAGAGATTTTTGTGTCTAAGTTTATAGATTAGATTAGAAGATATACAATATCTATGAATTTAACTTAATGATATATATATATATATATATATTAGATGAGTAATATAAATTATTTAGTTCATGGTTATATATGTTAGTTGTTAAAATTGATTAATTTTATTTAGAGGTTCATAAATGAAAAAACTAATTTCACATCTAAACTATAACTTAAATTAATATAGCTATGAAATTTTAATCATGATATTTTCTTTGTATGAAAAGAACATAAGTTTGTGTGTCACTTGTTGGATGATCTGGAATTGCCGAAATAAATTGTTCTTTTGGATAGGATGTGTTTTTTGGAAGTGGCATGGATTTTGGAGGATATTAAGCTGATTTGTGAACAATTTGTTAGTATATCCTTTGTTTTTTTTTTTTTTTTTTCTAAGATACACTTTACTTGTGTTGCTCTAGTTCTTGCTAGAGTTGCAAAAGAGAATGAGGAGACCATTTGGCTAGAAGAATGCTCATCTTTTCTTTTTCTTATTGTATAGCATATTGAATGATAAAGTCTACTATCATTTTCTCTAAAATTAAAAAATAAATAAATAACAATTTTTTTTTTTTTTTTTGTGATTAGAGAAGAACATAAGCAATTGTGAACAGGTTCAATTAAAATATAATTGTAGAAATTAATGTCATATTGTTGAAAACACTAGGAAGTGTTACCAATTGAAATACAGGGCCCTTGAATACATTCATATAAAATTAATGTCATGGAAATCCTTACCCCTAATGTTGTGAACATTTTAGGAATTTGGCTTTAATTCCAGTGAGTTTGGGGAAATTTGTTATAGTATTGCTCTTAGAAACTGTTTGTTGCAAGACATTTCAAGGCACAAAGTTTCTTTAAAAATAGTCAAATTTAGCTATATGGTTGTTAAATTTTTAGGTAGATTAGATTAAACATATGACATTATTCAAAGCCAATGGCAAGATTGGTCCCCTTTTCTTTTATCATTAGCCATGTGAACTGGATTTGACTTGTCCAAGAGAATGGAACCTTAGCTCTTTGCCTTCACATTGTGGCCCAGCACAGTGAGACCCATATTGGCTTTTTGCTAGTTAATGTTTTGAGACGGAAAGTTATAAATGTTGAAATTCCTGTAATTAACATAAAACTCTTTTTTTATGGATGGGGATGGCTAGGAATTTGCTTAACAAATTTGGGCTGACATGAGTAGTCCCAACTGGAAGAGATTAAAGTGCCTTTTGAGCTGTTTAATGGCCCAAGTAAATGACCTCTTCTTCATTTTTTTTCTTTATTAATTAATTTTTATTGAAAGACAATAATGGTAGACTACACAATGGGGTAGCCTTCCAAGCCCTACCTGACCTTGAGTTATTTTTTTTCTTGGGTGTCTGATCTCTGAGGCTCTTAAAACAACTGACTAATCTTTTGGTGAATATAGTCGTCTTATCCCACACAACGGATAATAACAAACATAAAGTACTTAGGTTAGCGTAAAGTATTGGTTAAGAAACTTAAACTCAAGACCTCATTACCTTATTTATCAAATAAGGGGTATGTTTTATTGATCAAAAGAGCTACAGTGATGTAAAGAAAATTGGGGAAATTTTTCTTAACCTATTCAAAATACCATCATAATCAGTGATTTGTAAAGAGAAACTGATTGGTCCAGCTGATCAGAGCAAGAGAACTGGAAAGCAATCTTCTCAGTTATAGTTATAAAGTCTGATTTAGAGATGAGATACCCAAGATTTAAACCCTTTTCTGATCTAATATCTACAATGATTTAAATCATGCAAATTTTCTAGTTATTAGTGTTGTACGTTTGTAAAATGTCAGTCATAAGATTCTGTAGTTATTGTTTTGTGCCTTTTTTTTTTTTTTTTAATTTTTTAATGATGTTACCTAACTTGCTGCATTGTTCAACTGGTTCAAAAACAACTAGCCCATAGCTTCCCCTTTTTTTAAAGAAAACAATTTTATCCTTTTAGCTGTGTTTCAAATATATTACTAACTCATAAAAGTTAGAATCAACTTTGCTTGATTCCACATAAAGAAGCATTTTGTGAACAATGGGTCAATTTCTTTTCATCACTTGGATTTCAAATAAGTTGACCATCTAAGCATGAACAATATTAAAATCAAATTGCATATGCTTAGTTTGATTACACAAAACTAGAATAGCAACTTGTCATAACAAAGAGCCTCTTATGGATAACCAAAAGGGGAAAAGAAATATTTTCATAGTAATGTACCGTCACTGTCGTTATAATTACACACACATCCCCCCCATTTGCCAACATTAATGCATTGCTTAACTTGATTTTGATATTCATTAGAAAATTGCAGCGTTATTATGATGCTTTCCTCTGGAGTTTTAATCAAGTATTCCTTCTTTTATTAATCTTATCTAAGTATAGAGCGCGGCAGAGCCATAAGAGCTTTGATTCGAGAGGCCATGGTAGGTGCATTAAGATAATTTTACACAGAAACATTGATTACTGAAAGAAACAGAACCCAGGAAAAGTGCTTCTGGGAGTTTCTAGATATGGAAGGAGACCTGTTATGATGTGCCATGAAGCTGTTTTAACTTAAAAACATTTTCATCTACTGATTATCATAAGAGTTTGCCTAGGCAGAGATGAGCCTAGGAAAAAATTCTTAATGATATAGAATTGATCATTGTTCGAATAGAATGAAGAAACTATAAAGCTACTAATTTGAAAAGCTTGAATAAATTTAAAACTTAGATGAGGAAATACATTCCCTGTACCTAGTCATCATATATCTGGCTAAAAAGCTCATCAATATTCCTTGATTTAAAAGATACTATGGAAGCTAATAATGTGTCATGCTGATAAAGAAAAGAAACAAAGGGAAAAAAAATGGTGGCCTCATGTATATAAAACATATACAAACTGATTATAAAATATACACACACATATGTACATCATGTCACATGTTTGATCTTGGGGGGACGAGAGAGAAGAATATGCAATGCATATACTCGCACAGATATTATTGGTCCTTTTTTCTTTTCACAAATGTGATTAATTATATATTCCTTGATGGTACTCAAGGACTCAAGGTAACTCTGCTGTGTACTACACCGTCCTCCATCCTTATCCAAGATTTAATAGAGAAAGGCTGCTGAGTGATTTCTATAATTCTAGCTCCTCTAAGCCAGTTTCCATAGCCACCATAACCAGTATGCCTAGCATAGCAGAGCCAGAGTTTCTTATAGGGGCAGCACCAGTCCAATCCATGGTTATGCCCAACAAATACTGCCTGCAACAATAAAAGAGAGAGAACTCAAAATAATGCCATTCATATCCGTCAAACCCAAGCCACAGATTTAGTTTCTGATATTCAGGAACCCTAAGCACACATATTGCATATTAAATATGTGGTTCCAATTACGAGCTTTTCTCAAGCCAAAACTGATCAGGATTTTTTCAACTTTCTTGCCAATATTAACATATTTGCTTATACTGCTTCCACATTTAAAAGAAATATATAATTACAATTACCAAAACGCAGCTGACCATCCTAAACCACATTTAGATGATTTAGGTGCAAAGTGTGTGATTTAAATGTCATGGGTGCATGAACTCATATTTTCAGGGAAATGTATTGTGATAGAACTGAAAAATGATAACGGTACCATACAAGCATGAAGAACCAATTTAAAAGGGAGCGGTAGAATAACATGATAAATTAGTCATGATGAACAACCAAAAGAAACATAACATGAAAAAATAAAATATAAAAAGAAGAAAAAAAAAAGAAAAGCTCCTTTTGACTGCAACGAAGTTATAAAAGACACAAATACAAGGTACTCAAATGTCAACGTGTCAAAACAAGTTTCATTCTTTTCTTATGTAATTCTTGTCAATAAAACGGAACAATAGCAAAAAAAATTGGTCATTTTGGGCCACAGAAACCCAGTCATACATATCTAGCCAGGCGAAGCCTGGCCAGCTTGTGTATCAAGAAATTCCCTATTTGACTTGGTGTTAGTAATCAATCAATCCAGCTGAAAATGGGGTCATTCAAATTTTAAGGTCAAATCTAGACCCAGTCTGTCTAGGAGCACTGATTTGTATCATATGAGTATGAAGGTATAAGTACTTTTGTATGTACATATGTGCACATGCTTGTTCCTTTGTGTCGTTACCTAGAGAGCAGGTATCTAACATGAATATATGTATGTATGTGCAAATCTATATATTTACATATGAATACGGTTGTGCATTGCTTATTTTTGAAATGAATATAATTGTGTGCCATGCTTGCTTATCTGTGTGCTTACCTTGACAGAAGGCCTTTTAACTAGAAGATCCATGATACCCAATTCAGCTTCTTGAGAAGCAACACTTTCTTTGTTAATTAAGCCTACACAAGGCTGGTGTATTCCAAACCTTGGAGCAATTTTCTTATATGCTTGACTTGGAATATGCCAGAATATTAGCTCAGGCACGCTGTCAGGTAACACTAAATTGGTTAAGAATATGAAGGAAACAGATTTATTTAACAAATTAAATATATATATATATATATATATTCTCCATATCTTATTGGTGCACTTCAAGGAAGAAAACCAAAACCTCAGCATTGTCAATCACAGCTATTTGCCTTAATGGAATTAACCTTTCTTTCCTTTTCACTTTCTGTTTAATCTATCCACATCGGGAGCAATGTTCCAAAGTTTTCTGTTCAGTTTATTCCTTTCTCTTGCAAATCATTTAAATCAATGAACTAGAGTCTGGCTATTTAAACCTTGTTTCCAATTAATTGTAGTCAATGCTAATAAGGTTCCACAAAAAGTAGTTAAAAAAGAAGTATTTCTGTGTTCTAATACCTTGAGTTAGGGTTGATCTCTTCAGATTTTTTCTGGAACCATTCTGCTTGGGCATTTGAGATAACTTCTGGATAGGACCCGCCGCCAGAATCTAAAAAGTACAGGTATACCACAGGTGACTTTGGATCATCTGATGATGAGACTTGGAGAACATAGTTGGATATACTTGGCCAAAGCTCTTTAGGACCATTGCTAGAATAAGATAGCACATCATGCTCAATGTCATGTTTCATCAACTCGATACGCTGTGTGCCTCTGAAGCTGCATGCTTCTTCTCCTGCCAGACATAATGGCCCCATCAGAGAGAAGCTTATATAAAAATCTTTAAAGCATTCCCCCCCCCCCCCCCCCCCAAAAAAAAAAAAGTATTTAAATATCTCATAAGAAGAGAATCATATATTATGATACTATTGAGAATTTGCATGTTAGAATGACATCATTTTCTATATTTTCAAATTTTGAAATAGTAATATATTATGGAAGATGAGAAAGGAAGAACGGAAGAGATTAACGTGGTTTCATCACTAAGACCTACGTACACAACACCAAAAGCCAAATGGCTACATCCTCATCCTCTTAATTGAACATATTACAAGGGAACTCAGACTTATAATGGAATTTACAAAATTTGAAAATAGGTAAACAATCAAATTATTACATACATATTTTGAATGTGATCTTCACATCTTTATAATTGATTCCTCCAATCCCTTGATTTACTCCATGCAATCAATTCCTTGATTGTCAACAATTTGTGCAGAATGCCATTCTTGCCAACATATATTAAACTGTTATAAGTGAGCAAAAATATATTGTTATGAAGTTATGATTACTGATTAATTCGGTATCCCATCGCTAATGCATTATGGACATCATCTAAAAGGCTATCTTATGTTCATTTCAAAATATTGCACAAGGGGGTTTTATTTTATGGTTCACTTGGTTCTGTAATTTCAGTATTCTTCATCATAGTTTGCGTGAATATCTTTTTGACTCTATAACAGCTTACAATAGGCCAAGCTCCAATGAGGCAGCTGTCCAAAACAATGAGAGATCAATCATAATCCTGGGAAACACTGACAAACCCAAGGAGTGTTGCCTGTCACTACTGATGACTGGTTTGTCACCAGCCTTTTTACTTCACATTTCATACAACATGCTAACCTGAATATGTCGAGTTGACTGCTGGGCAAATAAGTGGAGGAATTCCAGGGGCTGAAAACCACTCCATCGGCCATTCAAATGGTGCATCATCATGGTTTCCAAACACACTGGCCCAAGGAATATTTCTGGATTTTGTTGGAGAGATTGCCAGATCCCAATACAAGCTGGCATTTGCTATTGGGATATTGTTGGCTGTAATGACATCTCCAAGGTATACAACAAAATCTGCTATCCAATCAGTTCGTTAGAGTATTAAACCGAAAAAAAATAAATATATATATATATATATTAACTATGCAAAAGGGCTCTATATCAAGCTTTGCACGCTTAACTTTTTGAATTTAACAATCATTGGAGTAATTTATTGAGGTAGACCGATATGTTATGCAAAAATGTAACCTTTTAAGTCAGCTGAATTTCAAACAATCCAAGATATCGGAATAGAGATGAAATTTAAGCTTTTTTAACATAATGCACTAAGCCAGAAAATAATAATGGTCTTGTCTCTACAATGGATGACAGTCACCAAGTAAGTGACACTGATTCCCAGCATGGTAGTACAGTATAGATAGAACATTAAGACATCATACGAAAATTTCTTTGTGTAGCATTCAGAACTAACCATTTTAACAGAAAATAAAACAACAAACCCAACAAGTTCGTCATGCCTTTGCAATGATCTCTATTTTTTTTTTTTTGGCACTATATCATAATCTATTCCATGGAGAGTACCCATAAAAAGCAAATGAAAATCATGTATGTCAAAGTGGTACCAGGCATGCCTTAAGCCCTTAACACCCAACAACACATTGAAGCGTAGCAATTTGAACGTGTGGTCATGTAATTATGAAACAAATGCTATATCTATATGAAATAGTCGACCCAACTAGTGGACATCAATTCATTGAATAGAATCAATAGACTACACTCTATAAAGTCCTAATTATTCATTATGGCAAGGTCGAACCCACCAAATCTGCTCGTAGCAATTTGTAAGGCACTACACAACTGGTCAACCTTTGTTATTGTTTGATGAGAGCAATACAGTAAGCAAGATGGAATGCTGCCCATGCTGTTCAATATATGAATGTCTATATATGTGCAGCATAATAACCTAAATGTATAGACAATTTTGTTTCTTGAAACTAAGCCAAATTGCGGTAATCTTAATATGATTTAATCTAATTTAGAAGTCTAGATTGTACAGAACAACAACAACCAAGTCTTTGTCCCAAATATTTAGGGACGGTTATGAATTCTCAATAGACTAGTCAGCGTTGACCACATGAGATATCCATTTTTAATACTTCTAGTGTCCGAATTTTGGAAACAAAACTAAAATTCTATGGTACTTAAAATTAATAGATAGACCTTCAAGGTGCAACTCTAAAACTTGTTTCCCCATTTATCCTGACATGACAAAAGAGACAACAAACATGCAGTAGTAAGAGAGTGTAAGGCCCATATCATTGCTATTTTGAGTCACATGTGTAAGACACTTCACAAATGACCCACATGAACAAGTTGCTAAGTTAGTAGCCCCAGATTACTAATCCCAAACTCCCTTCAAGAAATTGGACTTAATACATTACATAAACAAGTGTGCATTCACAAGTACTAAAGTATTAACAAACTAACCATTAATAAGTTATGGGAAAGGTTTTGCTGCTTGCTTATAAAGGGGTACGTGATAGCAAAAAGAGAGGGACAAATGTCTAGGGTTTACCTAGTCATGTGCATTGTATATGACCTGTGAATACATGTTTCTTTCTTTTTGCAACCACATAAGTCTGTATGTAACAAGTTGCTAAGTTAGTAGCCCCAGATTACTAATCCCAAACTCCCTTCAAGAAATTGGACTTAATACATTACATAAACAAGTGTGCATTCACAAGTACTAAAGTATTAACAAACTAACCATTAATAAGTTATGGGAAAGGTTTTGCTGCTTGCTTATAAAGGGGTACGTGATAGCAAAAAGAGAGGGACAAATGTCTAGGGTTTACCTAGTCATGTGCATTGTATATGACCTGTGAATACATGTTTCTTTCTTTTTGCAACCACATAAGTCTGTATGTAACAAGTTGCTGCGTAAAAGTATACACCAAAACCTTTTGCATGTACATGAGTTGACTTTTCTTAGGTGAGCCCTCAAAAGTCAAAATCATACTCTCTCCGTCTCACTTTTTTTGTCCTCTATTTCATTTGAGATGTCCCAAAATATTATCATGTTTCTAAAAATAAAAGTCAATAATTTACTAATGTTCCTATTATACCCCTATTAATTTACTAATTTCCTATCAAAAAATTAATTTACTAATTTAATTTTTTGATAATTTTTTTTTTAAAGGTAGTTTTAGAAACCTATACATTTTTAAAAAGCAAACAAGACAATAAATAATATGCCTTAAAAAGTTTAAATTTTCAAACAACATAAAATAAAATAAAAAAGGTACGATAAAGAGAGTATTTCTGAATATGAATTTATATACACACTTCACTTTAAAATTTTGAAAAACACTTCAGCAAAAAAAAAAAAAAATTTGAAAAACACGAAATACTTTTTTAAAATTTTAGAAAAAATGCTTTTTGAAAAAGCATCATCCTTTGGACCTTTCCTCTTTCTCAAAAAAAAAAAAAAAAAAAAGTGACATGGCAACTGAAACAACATGGTACAACAACCACATTATTATCACACGACACAACAAAGCTAGCTAAGCACAGCACGCACATGATTGATTAAAAAGAAGTGATAAAGTCACCTGTAGTAGTTTCATTGTCCAGCACAGTGTTCATGACCTTTACTGAGTTCACGTCCTGGACTGGACCCCAGTCTGTCCACGCGTTCTCCCCAAAATGCAGGTCTGCAAACACCACTATCTTGAACGCTGCACCCGCCCGCATCTGAACATACCTCTCACCGCCTGAGGCCTTTGTTGTTGGGGGTGGTAGTAAGGCCAGCACTTGGTCATCTAATCCGACGGCCAGGTTGAAGAGAGAGAAGCAGGTGAAGGATAAGATCGCTATTTGGGTCTGAGTTTGTGGCCTCTTCAACTCCATTGAAAGGAGAGAAGAGAAGAGAATTTGGGTGCAAATATATTGGGTTTTTTTTTTTTTTTTGAGTATCAGGAAGGTGATACTTTGGGTGGGTATGGTGGTGGTGGGAGTGTGTTTTGGTGGGAAAGAGGATGAAATGACGAAATTGGCCCTGGTCTGATTGAGATGGTTTTGGTTTCTTATGATGCCCCTGTTTTTTAGCATAATTTTTTATTAGGCCCCCATGGATTTTGTCATTTGCAACTTGTCTTGAAGGAAGGGAACATAACTCAAGTATTTTAGTCCAGGGCGGCCCAATATAATTGGAGCCAGGCAAAAAAAAATTATGCAGGTTTTTAATGTGTAAATATTAATTAAATAACATTATTTAATACTAATCAAATCAATGTTAATTTAATTCTAAAAAAAAATCAAGGTCAATTTGATACATTAAATACATAATTTGATAAATAAAACCAATTAAACTAATGTTGATTTCATTTAAAGAATTGAATATTATAATTGAACTATAAATATTAATAAAAATAAATAAAAATATATTACAATTAAAAAAGATATTTATTTTAGATATATGATGATGCATAGTTAAGTAAAATTGTAATCTAATTTTTATTTTTATATCTTGTTTTTAAGAGAGAGAGAGGTAGATATTATTTGATATGTAGTTTTGTAGGATATTAGTTTACAAAAACTAAGGTCTCAAACTATTAGGGGAGATTAATTTATAATTAATGATGGCACAATTGCACTTTTAGTCCCTATATTTTGAAGTTTTTCCATTTTAGTCCCTACATTTTATTTTTTCCATTTTTAGTCCCTAAAACCAATTTACGCTTTCCGTTTTAGTCCTTTCCGTTAGTCAACCAACGGAAATAGCTGAGGTGGCAGCCGGAACAATTAAAATATTATAAAAAATGCCACATCACCCTGACAAATCAGCATATATATTTTAAAAATAAATTTATTAATTTTAACTAAATAAAAAAAATAAAAACAGAATTAAAAATAAAAATTCACCTTAATTAAGATTTAAAAAGTAAGAAAAAAAACTTGTAGCAACTTTCTCAATTTTTCTTAAATTTTCTTGTCAACCAAACAAAACAAAATCATCAATAAACACTAAACTCTGACCCAAACTCATCTTTTTCATTTTCCCAAATCTCTCTCTCCCTCTCTCTCTCGGGTCAAACTCCTCTCTTGGCTTTCTCTTATTTATTTTTCTCCGACGGTCCTCTCCATCGAGTGCCTTAATGGTACTTCCACCATCGACGAGTGGACCAACGATTGTTCAAGTCATTCTGGGCAGATTCGAGGTCAATTCCTTCGTCTTCAATGGCCCCTACTCTTGATGTTGGTGGTGGGTCGGGTTTGGTGGCTATGAATCGTGGGTTGCAGCGGCGGTGGGCTGTCGTGGGCTTGGTGGGTCAGGCTGTGGGCTGCCGTGAATCTGGTTTTGGCTGGGTTCGTGACTTTTGGCTGATTTGGGTTGCTGGGTTATGATGTGGTGGTGATCGGCGGTGGTGTGGTTGGTGGGTTTGTGGTGGTGGTTTTTTGGGTAGATCTGGGTTTTCTGGGTTTGGATCGGCTAGGTCCATTGATGTGAAACCCATAGACCAAGCCCAGAAAGGACTCACTGCCGTTCGTGGCGTCGTGGTCAACAACGAAGGATTGAAGCTTGAGGCAGCCTGGGTTCCTTGCAATGAAACAGAAGTAGAGATCAAAGGTGGTGGATCTGGTGCGTTTGGAGATTTCAAATCGGTGGTTTGAGTTGAGTTTCAGATCATTGGGTTTTAGATCGGTGGGTCGTTGATCGTTGGGTTTCAGATTGTTGAGTTTTGTGTTGGTTTAAGTTGATTTTGTGTTGGTTTAAGTTGATTTTGTGTTGGTTTCTCAAAAAGATAAGAGAATCATACTCTTTCTTTTCTTCTATTTTCTTTGGTGCCCGAAAATTTGGGTTTAGAGTTTAGTGTTTTTGTGTTTGGGGGCTAGAAATTCTGGGTTTGAGTTTTGTGTTTGATGCTTTGGTGGTGTGGGGGTTTGATTTTTCGGATTTGTTCATGTCTAATTTTGTGTTGATGTGGATCTAATGCTAATTTTTTGGGTTTTAAATTTTTTGTGTTTGTCTTCTTGTTCAAATGTTTAATGTGTTCATGTTTAATTTCTTGTTCATGTTTAATGTGTTCATGTTTAATTTCTTGTTCATGTTTAATATGATGTGGATTTGGTTTTTCTGTGTTTGATTTTTGGGTTTGTATGATTTTTTTGAGTTTGTACTCTTTAAATCTTAATTAAGGTGAATTTTGATTTTTAATTCTGTTTTTATTTAGTTAAAATTAATAAATTAATTTTTAAAATATATATGCTGATTTGTCAGGGCGATGTGGCATTTTTTATAATATTTTAATTGTTCCGGCTGCCACCTCAGCTATTTCCGTTGGTTGACTGACGGAAAGGACTAAAACGGAAAGCGTAAATTGGTTTTAGGGACTAAAAATGGAAAAAATCAAATGTAGGGACTAAAATGGAAAAACTTCAAAATATAGGGACTAAAAGTGCAATTGTGCCAATTAATGATTTAACACATTTGCAACATCTTTTTGAAACATTTTAGGATTTTAATTAGATTAAGGTTCTATTGGTCTTGTACTTTGAGAGTCCTAATAGAAATGAAAAAGAAAAATGTGCTAATTAAAAACACTATAAAATTTTCAAAATACAATGTGACTTTGACTCTCATTGATGAATTTCATCAATTTAACTAATGAATGTTTATATCACTTTTTGTAATTAATAACATGACAATTTGTAAACCAATAGTAAAACTTGTAGTATCCTTAACATTACTAATAATAATAAAAAATGTACAACATACCTTTAAAAAATATATATAGTTTTATAAAAATTTGGACCTTTAACCATAGGACGTGGGGCCTTTTTCCCTAAGGGAATTTTTTTTTTTTTTTTTTTTTTTGGGCCTTAGGCCTAGGCCTAACTTGCCTAAGCATTGGTTAGCCCTGATTCTAGTATTTTTCAACAAAAATGTTCAAGATTTAAGGTGATAATTTTTGACATGACCTACAAACACATACAAAGTTAACAAAATAGGGTTCACCCTTAGCAAGTTCGTGTAATATTCAGGTCAACACGAAAAAGCAAACACGTGAAATTCGTTTTCAGTTGTTCAACCCCTTTAACTTAGCATCATTTTACCAATTTACCCTTTAAAACCTGAGCTATATAAACATATTTTTTCATCTAATTTCATCGTTTATAGGCCACCTTTAAATTTATGGTTGTAATTATATTTTCGTTGTTGGAGATTTTGTTTAGAATTTAGTTGTAATGTATACATGTTACAAAACACGAGAATTGCTATTAACAAGTTATTTGTATTAGCTAAACTTGTCAACTTGGCTTATTAATCAAATGGGTCATGTCAAGTCATGTTGATCGTAATACGTCATGTTTATTAAACAAGTCATACGAGTCGTGTCGTGTTACTAGTTTAATAAACATATTGTGTTAAGGTAGGGATCCTGTCACAATTAATAACGTGTATTGTTCGTGTTGATATATATAGTTGAATACTCATGAATTGATAAGACATGAACCCGACACGTAAACATGAATTGTCACTCACTGCTTATCTAGTATTCAAATCCTCCCTCTCCCAACTATCAAATTATCCAAGAAAAAACAAAAACAAAACATAGTGTAATGCTAAAGACAAAATATTTTTCAGAACAAATGTAACAACTATTATTGATTTTTATTTGGGTCTACTATTAACATCATTTTATTATTTAGTATTTATAGCTTGACAATTTATCCATTGTGAAAATAATTTTTTGTATCCACTAAAAGAATTTTTTTTTTTAGTCTATCATTTACCATTATAAAAGTTTTTTTGTTTTTAATCTTGAAAAAATATTGAGTTTTTCGCATAGGGAACCATTAGACTAATCCCTCATGGTATTGGTATTAAACAACCACATTAAAATTTTAGTCTTTTGGGACAAGTCATGAGTTCAATTCAAATTCAATCACACTTCCACTTATATGTATTTGATATTTACATGATTTCCTTACGGGTTGTATGTGTATCCACTAATTATCACTTTGAGGCAAAGGGGTACCTATCGTCATAGTGAAATCTACATTCAAATTAAAATTGAATCTACTCAAACACTAAAGTAGTAACAACAGTATAGCTTGCCTAAATTCTAATCCATTCCAACTCCAACTATTTAATTCCAACAAAACCTAAATGTTTTTGTTGGAGTTTTTATTTTGGTAGTTAAATGCTACCTTTCCTGACATTATGATTTCTGGCTCTTTTATGATGGTTTTTGACTTCAAGAAGTAGCAACATAGAATAGCAGTAACAAAAGCTAAACATTAAAACTGAACACTATAATCTAATGAGTGCTTCGCAAACCAACTTTGACAATATACAAAAATAGAGATGGGTGTATCATATATTGATACTCCACACTTTTCTCAAATATATATATGAATATATATATATATATATATATATATATTATACACTAATATCATAAATTGAAAATTATTAAGCACTTTCTGAATAGATACGAAAGTTTTCCAAATTGAATAAATAAATAAAAACTACATAATAAAAGTTAATTTTTTACATGACTTTTTAAGTCTTTTATTTTATATAAGAGAAATGATATGTCTACAACATTTTTACAATAATTTTACAACAAATCCTAAGTGGCAAGTTGTTACTGGTTGTTATTGTTAGGACAAAAAAGTAATCTTAATATTAATTTCAAATTTAAATCGATAACAACTAACCACCTGTGATTTGTTGTATAAATGTTGTAAAAATATTGTAGCCGTAGCATCTCTCTTTATATAAACATGAATTTATTACGTAACTAGTTTTTATTTATGTGAAGTAAAGGTTATTGTATAGTACAATATATGTTGTCTTTTAAGTAAAATGAATCTTTTTTTATGAGTCAACTTGAGAAAGTTTTAACATCTTCTACCCCAAACTTGTTGCCATTTTGACCCGATTACTTTCTAGTCAATGCCTCAGGCCCTCGGCAATGATAAAATTGAAATTATGAAACTGTGTATTCATTTTTTAAGGATTAAGACAGCTTTAATCTTCATTGACAGAGATATTAAAACCAGTTTAGCTCTTAATCTGTTTGTGCCTTTGTGGCAAAGCAGCTTGAGTTTTTTTTTTTTTTAATTTCTTATTATAGTTAGTACGTATACATACAAGTGATGAGAAAGGAAGATAATGTAGGATATAAAAGCTAATGACAGAAAAGATAGAGGTTCAAATGAAATAAATTAGAAGTTTGAGAGCTTAACTGAGAAACTAAAACTTCCCCAAAAAAATAATTAATTAAAGAACTTATTGGTCATTTCACTCAACCAAGTCGACGCAACACACAACCTATACTACGTATAGTTCCTTGGTATATTCTCTGGCATATAGATCCTCTAAATGTGACCTTTTTGACTTTTTTTTTTTTTTTTTTTCTTAGGAAGAGTCGTGAAATTGAAGAACAAAATGATGACAGTGATAACCAAATCAATAACTCATCAATCCAACAAAACAAGGTAATCTTATTACCCAGTTGGAGTGTTGGACTCAACTTGTTTTGCAAGTAAATAAATAGTTTTTTTTAATAAAAAAATATGAAAAATGATTGAAGATTCTCTTGATTTTTTAAAATTACTCTACCCAAAATTCTTTAAACCATGATCATTCATGATTAATCATCATATTTTGCCACATCATCAATATATTAAATAAAATATCAAATTTCTATTAGTTAATACTCGTTTAAATATTAATATCGTGATAAAATTTAAACTATTCATTTAACTATCATCAGTAATTAAGATTTTAAGGATTCTACAATAATATAACTTGATATTGATCTATAAAAAAACAGCTTGATTGATTGGAAACATGAAAGTTTACAATATCAAAACAACTTTGTGAAGTCATGTCATATAGCACAAAATCCATAAGATTGACCAAAGCCAAAATCTAGCCAGTAGCATAGTTGCTCGATTAGCCTCTCTGCAAAAATGTCAAATTTTGTAATGAGGGAGTTGGGTCATGAACCACCTACAATCCTTAATAATAGAGGCAAAGAAAACACCAAAATTGAATTTTTCATGAATCATACCAGCAACTAACTCACATACCCTAAAATTTAGCTAGCTCAACCTCTAAATGAGTAAATTGATCGTTAGGTTCACAAATAATGTCTCAGTGATGCACGAATATATACTTAGTAGTAAATGCAAACCAAAAGAGCATTCTTTTGGAGTTTAGTTTTTTTTTCTTTTTCTTTTTTGGCATGAAGAAAAAAGTGCAAACTACAGAGACAACAAACCAAATCTAAAGTCAAAATAGACATAAAATTAAGCAATAGATATTAATTAAGGAGGTCTCGTTAGGGCACCAAATGTCATAATTTAGAGTAAAGAAAAAGGATGAAGATGAAGACTCAATTCAAAGAACATGGACTGCTTATTTTTAGAAATGGCAAAATTGGACCTGACTCGAACCTAAATTTTTTGAGCCAAAGCAAAAATGCGTGAAACCATAACCTGACCAAGCTAACTTGTGATCTAGCCCATTTGTTAACAACTTAAAAAAAAAAAAATAATAATAATAAATTAAGACATTGTTGGTTTACTTATATGTTTTGAGCTTCATAATACAAAATTCAAACTCAAATTTTTTTTTTTGAGAGCAATTCAAACTCAATTTCAATTGATAATTATTTCTCAAAAAAAAAAAAAAATTTCAATTGATAACCATAATACTGCCATGTGATTGTTATATATATATATATATATATATATTTTGTTAATGTTTTTGGATAATTCAACAAAACTAGGAGAGAGAAAGAAGAAAAGTTGGAGAGAGAAAGATTTTGAATTTTGGCAACGCTGTTACCGAAATTCCTCTGCCCAAATTCCCTGCCCGAGTGTGCTCTATGTCCTGTGTGCACTTTGTGTCCTATCCCATGTGGAGTGCTCCCAAAAAAAAAAAAAAAAAAAAAAACCAATTGCAACAATGCCATTGCCGAAATAGGGAAAACAAAAAGAAAATTTCTTTTGGTAATTGTGGCAATGGCATTGCCGAAAATGGGAGTGAAAAAAAAAATTGAATGGAATTGTGGCAATATCATTGCCGAAAATGGGAGGAAAAAAAAATTGTTGTTGCCGAAATCTAGGGAGGAATTTAAAAAAAAAAAAGTGTTACATTCACAATATTTTTATAATATTTTCACAACAAATCATAGTGGATTAGTTATTATTAGTTCAAATTTGATTTTAACACTGAGATTACTTTTTTAATCTAACAATAACAACCTGCCACTTAAAATTTGTTGTAAAAATATTGTAAAAATTGTGTGCACCTATCATTTCTTAAAAAAAAAAGAGGAATAGAATTGTGGCAATAGTATTGCTGAAATAGGTGAAAATTTTTTTTTGGTAATTGATGGATTTTTTTTTGGCAATTGTGGCAATGCCATTGCAGAAAATGGGGGAAAAAAAAATTGTGGTTGTCAAAATCTGGGGAGGAATTTAAAAAAAAAAGTTTTACGTTCACAATATTTTATAACATTTTCACAACAAATCGCAGGTAATTAATTATCATTAGTTCAAATTTGAATTTAACACTGAGATTAATTTTTTAATCCAACAATAACAACCTGCCACTTAAAATTTGTTGTAAAAATATTGTAAAAATGGTGTGCACTTATCATTTCTTAAAAAAGAAAAAGAAAAAAAGAATGGAATTGTGGCAATGGCATTGCCGAAAATGTGAGGAAAAAAAAAAGAAAAAAAGAATAGAATTGTGGCAATGGTATTGTCGAAATAGGTGAATATTTTTTTTTTTTTGGTAATTGTGGCAATGGTATTGCTGAAATAGGTGATTTTTTTTTTTTGGGTAATTTTGGCAATGCCATTGCCGAAAATGGAAAGGGGAATAATGAAATGGAATTGTGGCAATGACATTGCCGAAATCTGGGGAGGAATTTAAAAAAAAAAAAGTGTTACGTTCACAATATTTTTACAATATTTTTATAATAAATCACAGGTAATTAGTTATTATTAGTTCAAATTTGAATTTAACACTGAGATTACTTTTTTAATCTAACAATAACAACCTCCACTTAAAATTTGTTGTAAAAATATTGTAAAAATTATGTGTACCTATCATTTCTTTAAAAAATAAAATGTGAAATGGATTTGTGGCAATGGCATTGCCGAAATAGGAGGAAAAAAAAATTGTTCCCATTGCCAAAATAGAGGAGAGAGATATAAAAAATGTACGCATATTATTCTTTCAATATTTTTTTGACTAAACCAGTTTGGTTTGTCATATTCTTTTAGAGGAGAGAGATATAAAAAAAGTACGCATAGATTCAAGTACACTCTCTCGTGCATTGATTCTTATTCTAAAGTACGTAATGTTCAAATCTGATTTTTCCTCTTTAGATTGTGGCCCTTTGATTTCTTTCCTTATTTGAAACTTTCAAACATGGTAAATGACCCAAGCACTCCATAAAAAGTATACAGTTTAAGGTGTTATCGAAACCCTAAACTATAATACACAATATATATATAAATAGACACACACAGACACAAAATAAATAAACGTACACCCCAATCCAACTTGCAGTGATAGAAAACATTGTAGCATATGGAATTAGTACCATGTTCTTTCAAATAATACAAACTAACAATATGGTCCAACTCCTAAAAACATAATTAAAAAAAAAAATAACAGTCCAACCAATCCATTGAAGTAGATTGAATACTTTTGTTGGGTCATTCAGTTTAACCACTAGTGGAGCCAGCCACAATTCGAGTGGGGCATGTTCTTCTATTATGGCCTTCTTGCCTACAGAGAATGCACAATGGCCTTGGTTGATGCTCTGCCCCTTCGTCCATTTCATTTCAAAGCCGAGTTGTTCTTGGTCGACCTTTTTCACGGCGCAGCTTGACATTAGGATACAAAACCGGGAAATTAGGCTCATTCCTATGTACACTGTTTGGAACCATGCGAAATCCAGGTGCATAACAAGCAACTTTTTCTTCCAAATGGTAGCAGCGGTCGATATATCACATTGCAGAGATGCCTTGATATTTACACGCGGCAATGACATGTGAGCACAAAATCTTATAAACCTGCCATTTTTGACAACTACAAGTGTTCTGCCTCAAATTTACTTCATGATGATGATTACCCCTATATGCAGAGTTAGGGTTTATTGGTGTTCTGACTTCAAACATACCATCTTCATGACTGAACATAGTAACTGAATGCTTTGGTGCCTTTTTTTTCCCATTTATTGAATTTATTTTTTGCATAGGCCGTAATGTGTTCACCGGCAGTAACCTCTGCACATGCCTTAGTATATCAATCGGCAAAGTAGGCGACACAATGGTTGTATGTAAGTTCAACTAACGCAGTTATGGGCAGATTTCTAGCACTCTTTAGAATTTCGTTGAAGCTTTCAGACAAGTTTGTGGTGATTGCCCCATAACGATGTCCACCATCGTATGCTAACGTCCACTTTTCCACCGGCCTTTCCCTTAAATACTTCTCACCATATGCACTTAATTGAGTAATTCTATCCCTGGTGATTTGAAACTTTCGTAACTGATTCTCCATGCCTACCCACATTACCATAGCCTTCAAGTTTGTATTCCCAATTTGTTGATTGAAATTGCTAGCCATATGGTGAAGGCAAAAACGATGATACCAACGTGTCGATTGACATATAGTCTGTATTGCTGCCATTATACCAAGATGATGATCAGATATGACACATAACCCTTTCCGATTAGTGACATTAATCTGAATACAACGCAAAAACCAATACCAGCTATCATTAGTTTCCTTCTCCATAATGGCAAAGGCAAGCGGAAAAAGTTTGTTGTCACCATCCCACGTTGATGCAATCAGTAACGTACCTTTGTACTTACCATATAGGAAAGTTCCATCTATACTAATCACTAGCCTACAATGTTGAAAACCTTCAATTGATGGACCAAAAGCCCAGAACACTCTCTCGAATATCGCACAACCTGGCATAGTAGCAAGTATTGTTCTCCAAATAACCCTACTACCCGAATTTGAATCAGTCAAAGCTTTCAACCATTTTGGCAATAATTGGTAAGATTTGTCCCAATTACCAAGCGCTCTACCAATTGCTTTCTCTTTCGCCTCCCACACCTTAAAATAAGAAGGCCTGTATTGGTACTTATTGTAAAGAGTCTGTTGAAGTGAAGCAATCTTTATGATTGGATCATTTTTGACAACATCCCTCAACTCTTTCTTAATAACATGGGTGTCTAATTGCTCATGATCTTATGTGAGCGTGGACTCTATACATGTGTGTGGACCATTGTATTTCCTAACCTCAAACAACCCATATGTAGCCCGGAAGCATGCTTGAAGACGCCAAGAACAATTTTTGCACCTTATAGACCAACATTCTAGATTTGACTCTCTTACACAAAATGTTTGGTTCCTTTTGATGTGATAGCGTTTAACAGTAGCTTGTAGTTCATCCTTATCGGCAAAAAGCAAGCCCACATAAAACTCTTGGGTAGGGTCCCAAATACTCTGAGTGGGCTTTTCAAATGGTGGGGTTGGATCAATCATATTATCCCACATGTTTTGTGAAAAGCTTAGTGATGAAGGTTGATGGAATGCCATAATTGGACTGCTTTCATGATTACCTTCATTTAGAGGCTCCTGTTCATCTCCAATATCATCAAGGACCTCGTCGTCATCAACTTGGTCATCACTATCCATGGTCCGCATCCTTTCTCATAATGTATGGACCACATTTTCAGTAGTAGCAGCTATGTGATGTGTATCATTGGGATCATTAGCAGCTCTCTGAGTGGCGGTTTGGTCATACTAAGCTTCAAACTCAAAATAAGTAGTCTCTTGTGTGACATGCTCAGTTGGATTATCATAGTCAGCATCACTGTTGTTCATTGGCCGAGAAGGAAAATGTTGATCGTCAGTTTTAACATGGGTATACGGAGCATGATAGTCAGCACCGCTAATGTTGATTGGGGAATGAGCTGCATCTTGAGAATAATGACCAGTATGAGTGGCATATGGATCATGGAAGTGCCCGCCATGTGAATAACTAAATGATGCACTCGGTCCTTTGTTGGCATACCGAATGGGAAAAACATCTCGGTGGCTTCTTATAGGCTCTACACTCACATAACTCTGCACCTACAAATCCATATTGGCGGTCTAACATATCGAATATTGCATTGACACTATTATCATCTACTACCAAAACTTGCTGGTAAGTCACAGGATGTGGATGACATTGAAAAGGAAATCTATACCAAATAGTCAATTTTGAATCTTCTCTGTTTATATGAAGCGTGGATGCTACTCCATCACATAGATCTTCAAATGTAACACCTCGGCTTAATGGAAGCATAGAAGGAGGTGGCCCTTCGTAATAAACCCCATTTTCTCCATGTTTAACTATTCCATCGGAATGGATGAGAAAAAGAACAACTTTGCTGCCATCTACACTAAAATATAATAATAGTATTAATAAATTAACACTACACAACCATTACAATGCAATACAAAAAGGTAATCCATTAAAAATATTCATTGATAATAATAGTATTAAATTATTTTTTATTAAGGTTTATGAACGTATACTAACCTTTTTTTTTTTTTTTGGTTTTCTTATAGCATACGTGTATATTATAGGCTAACAAACTAAGTATTTCTTTAAGGAAATATATGTCAATTTTGAAATTTAGGCAAGAATTCATGGACAAATAATTTAAAACATATCATACAAATCGTTGCATGTTGCAAAACACATAATACAAAAACAAGATTTGCATGAACAAATAATTTAACAAAAACAAGATTTTCATGTTTAGCTATGCCCCTAAAACATATCAACATAAATATTATAAAAAGAAAAGTAACTACTTAAGAAATATAACTCACCTTCTAAGAGATAACGAACGGATAGATATTTGCAAGTGTTGTTACTTATAGTTGTTTGTAGAATGTATGGCACGCATGATTTGAAAATGGTTGGTAAAATTATGAGGGAAATAAGAGTGGAGAAGAAGGTTGATGGAATTTATAGGGGAAAAAGAGTAGAAAATAAAAATTGAGGAAATTTTAGTGACATTAGTGTTGTTTAAATAGGATGCAAGTTTCATATCAGTAAAATTCTTAGATTTTAAACTGTATAATTAGATACGCAATTGACTAAATACAACACAACACAGATAGGACACTCTGGTACAAATAAATTACTTAACTATAAACATATATTCACTACAAATAATCTCTGCAAAAATCTCAATTTCTTTGTTCTTTTTGGTTTACAGCGTGCACATCAATCATTTTTTTTCATCCATATTGTAAGAATCTATATACTTTCTTTGGATTTTTTGGTTTACAATGTGCACATTAATCATTTTTTTTTCTTTCCTATTGTAAGAATCTATATATTTCCTTTGTTTTTTTTATTTACAGCGTGCACATCAATCAAATTTTTTTTATAAGAATCTATGTACTTTTTTTGTTTTGTTTTTTTTTTGTTTACAGCGTGTACTTTAGAATAAGAATCAATGTATTTATTGTACTTGAATCTATCCTTATAGGGTATTTTTACTATAAAAGAACATGACAAACAAAACTCCTTCGGTCAAAAAATACTGAAAGAATCTTTGCAATGCCACAAATACTAAAAGAATCTCTGCAATGCCATTGTACTTGAATCTATCCTTATAGGGTACATTTTTTTATATGTGTACTTTTTTTTTAATCTCTCTCCTCTATTTCGGCAACAAAAAAAATACTGAAAGAATCTCTGCAATGCCACAAATACTGAAAAGAATCTCTGCAATGTCATTATACTTGAATCTATCCTTATAGGGTATTTTTTTTCATATGCATACTTTTTTTTTATAAAGAGTTGAGGTGATTGGTTGATTGACTTTATTTTATTTTATTTTATTTTTTACTTTCTTTGCTTTTTTTGTTCACAGCGTGCACGTAAGAATCTATGTATTTTCTTTGCTTTTTTTTTTTTTTTTTGTTTACAGCGTGCACATCAATCTATTTTTTCTTCCGTATTGTAAGAATCTATGTACTTTCTTTGCTTTTTTGGGTTTACAGTGTACATTTCAATCATTTTTTTCTTCGGTATTGTAAGAATCTATGTACTTTTTTTTTGTTTACAGCGTGCACATCAATCATTTTTTTCTTCTGTATTGTAAGAATCTATGTACTTTCTTTGCTTTTTTGGTTTACTGTGTGCACATCAATAATTTTTTTCTTCCATATTGTAAGAATCCATGTACTTTCTTTGTTTTTTTTGGTTTACAGTGTGCACATCAATCATTTTTTCTTTTCTATTGTAAGAATCTATATACTTTCTTTGATTTTTTTTGTTTACAACGTGCACATTAGTCATTTTTTTCTTCTATAAGAATCTATGTACTTTTTTTTGTTTTTTTGTTTTTATAGCGTGCACTTTAGAATAAAAATCAATGTACGAGAGAGTGTACTTGAATCTATCCTTATCTATTTCTAAAAGAACATGACAAACCAAACTGGTTCAGTCAAAAAAATATTGAAAGAATAATATGCGTACTTTTTTTATATCTCTCTCCTCTATTTCGGCAATGGCATTGCCACAAACCAATTGGAACAATTTTTTTTTCCTCCTATTTCGGCAATGCTATTGCCACAAATCTGTTCCACATTTTATTTTTTAAAGAAATGGTAGGTACACACAATTTTTACAATATTTTTACAACAAATTTTAAGTGGAGGTTGTTATTGTTAGATTAAAAAAGTAATCTCAGTGTTAAATTCAAATTTGAACTAATAATAACTAATTACCTGTGATTTATTGTGAAAATATTGTGAACGAAACACTTTTTTTTTTTAAATTCCTCCCCAGATTTCGGCAACCACTTTTTTTTTTCCTCAGCAAAAAAATTTTTTCACCTATTTTGGCAATGCCATGGCCACAATTCCATTCCATTCCATTATTCCCCTTCCCATTTTAGGCAATGGCATTGCCACAATTACCAAAAAAAAAAAATTTTTCATCTATTTCAGCAATACCATTGCCACAATTACCAAAAAAAAAGTTTCTCCTATTGCCACAATTCTATTCTTTTTTTTCCCTCACATTTTTGGCAATGCCATTGCCACAATTCCATTCTTTTTTTTTTTTTTTTTTTTTTTTTTTTTTTTAAAGAAATGACAAGTGCACATAATTTTTACAATATTTTTACAACAAATTTTAAGTGGCAGGTTGTTATTGTTAGATTAAAAAAGTAATCTTAATGTTAAATTCAAATTTGAACTAATGATAACTAATCACCTGAGATTTATTGTGAAAATATTATAAAAATATTGTGAACGTAACAATTTTTTTTAAAAAAATTCCTCCCCAGTTTTCTATCACTGCAAGTTGGATTGGGGTGTATGTTTATTTATTTTGTGTCTGTGTGTGTCTATATATATATATTGTGTATTATAGTTTAGGGTTTCGATAACACCTTAAAATGTATACTTTTTATGGAGTGCTTGGGTCATTTACCATGTTTGAAAGCTTCAAATAAGGAAAGAAATCAAAGGGCCACAATCTGAAGAGGAAAAATCAGATTTGAGCACTAATTAGTATTTTAGACATATCTCTCTCTTCAAAAATCCAATTGACTCAAGGCGGGATGTGCTGGAACAGTGACTTAAATGTCTACAACTTTTAGGTTTTAAGTTTTTTGAAATTCACGAATTTTGTTGGCTGAAATTAACTCACAATTTGTTGCTGTAAATTTGGACGAAAATTAGATGGTGAAAGTTTTATTTTTCTTTGACACTTTTATGAGGGTTTGGAAGAGAGGCTGTGGAGAATGAAAATAAAAATGTACACCATAGTAGCCATCATGCAAAGGAAAAAAGATCAACTATAAAAATAGAAGTTTGACACCTTTTTTATTCCGCCTATTATGCACCTATAGTTGTGGCTACACATATAGATTCTATGTCCGATTTGTAGGAATGGACAATTATAGTAAATAGATGTATGATTAGATTAATTGGGCACTAATTTCAAATGCCAAAAAATATGTACAAATTTCTTATTTTCACAAAGGTCTTACGGTTAGTAGTATAATGTGCTATATATACTATCTAGGCATAATATTTTTTGCTACAATGATGCATAGACAATGATAATACTTTAATATATTTTTAATAAATAGTCATTTTACATTGATTAGTGATTGCGATGATGGGATACATTCAATTTTTGTTGTGTTCCACAACATGGAGGGTGCCTATTTACTTGTTGTTGGTACCTTCGTGCTTGCACCAGACTTCTCCCTGTGCGCCTTGACTGTGTTCTAATATCAACCTCTGTTTGATAATTACCACCTTCGTCATTTTCATTATCTGAAGATACCTCCATATCTTGGCTATCTTCTGCATCTTCCCTACTGTCCTCATTTGAGGCATCTTCCTCAGAGTCTATTACGGAGGCCTTTTCCTCAGAGTTTGGAGCACATGCCCATGTATTTTGTGGCGTGCAAAAATCACCAACATGAGGGGGTGGTTGGGAAGGTTATGGTGTGCAGAAATCATAGTTGTACTAGCTATCTTGGCCATAATTGTATTGCCCAGCATAGGATGGAGATGGTGATGGGTGATAGGAGGGAGGTGTTGAATTAGGTTGGGGATAATGGTCATAGCTAAAAAAACCCTTAAATCCTTGTCCTATGGAAGTGGATGACCCAATCTGTTGATATAAATTCATGCAGTACTCGTTGACATTAATTGGATTATACTCACTGAAGGTGGTTGGCTCATTACCGACAAATGTTGACGGCCCAACTTGGGTAGAGCTGTACATATTGTGTTGTGCAGAGGTGGATGGTCCAGCATCATCATTTCCATGTTGTCCACGTTGTGCAGAGGTGGACGAGTGGGTTTTAGTATAGGTTTGCAGCTATCTTCCTTGGCGCCTTTGTCGTCGCCCGAAGATTGTCACCCTCTCAGTAGGGATGGAGGAAATATTTGCTTCCATCGATAACTTCAGTTGGGTAAGACCCTTTACTATTAGTGGAAGGACTTGTTGTGCAGTGAGATCATTCCTCTGTTGGTTTGCAACAGCCAAATTTAACATATTATGGACCTCAGTTTGCTACCACAGAAGAAGAAAAATAACATTTATTAGTGCAGTATTATTGAAAAAGTGAAAATAATAATTTGTTATCAATATTAGTGCAGTATTTGGATGTGTAAATAATTTTTTATCAATATTAGTGCAGTATTATTGAAAAAGCTAAAATAATAACCTGGTACATATGGGCAGCCACCTTTGGTGTCGTGAATAGGTGACCATGTTGTTGGTACTATGTTGCATAGTCCACACCTAAATCAAAATGGTCATCCCCAACTAGAAGTTCAGCTCGCATGTTCCAACGCCGGTAGTATTGTTCATGCTGCGTATTCCAATTGACAGTGGACTTTCCTGTCAACTTTACACAATGCACAGATTTATCCAAATTGTCAGTAGGCCACCTTGGACATCTTTGCAACAACCCAAACTGTTGCATGACTCTTTCTGGGTGGTAATACTCTACAATTTGGAAGCACAGCAATGGCGCTGTTGTAGTCCATATATGTTTTTCTGCAAGACATCATAAATGCAAATAATTATTGTATGGTGCCCAAACAACCTGTAATCCCAATTACAATAACTGTGTTATAATCAATGAAGACAATAATATAACTAGTAAATTAACCATTGATGCATTGTGATATTTTACCTGTTCATTATTATGTGTGTCGTGATTAGAACGGTATGCACGCAGAACATGCGTTGGTGTGTGAGTAAATGTTCTCTTGGTATCCCACCTATACACAATTAATGATTGCCATACAATATTTAGGGTTTGGAAGTATCAAGGACTACAAAATTGTATAGAAATAGAAAGTAAATATTATACCTGCAATCGTATGGGTCGTCGCCACTTAAATTTGTTGGATTTATTGGAATTGGGGTCAGATATGGAAGATGCTCCCACGCCCATAATTGTAATATGAAAACAGGACCTGCAATCTCCGTAATTTTTTTAATAGCAGCAGTACACAGCTCTTTATAAAGGTAAGCAAGTGTGGCACTACCCCAGCTATATTCCCCAGTTACACCAAAGTCGTCTAACAACTTGAGAAAGCAGCAATGCAATATACTTTGGCTCTTATTTCCAAATAGAAAAGCCAAAACCTGAAACATGTATGCCTTAGAATGCTGTTGGGTTGTTACAGCATTGGCACCCTTTGGTAGGTTTGAGAATGTATCCCTTGCCCATGTTATTTTAAGGCCACCATAATTCAATGCTGTTGCAGGTGGTGTCACCCCAAGTAAATTAGCACAAATTAGATTCCAATTGAAATTAGTTGGCCCGCATACTGCATTGCCATCAATAGACAATCCTGTAAGGATTGCTATATCCTATAGAGTTATAGTCATTTCACAATTAGGTAGGTGAAATGTATGGGTACTAGATTGCCATCACTCCACCAAAGAAGTGATAAGACTCCAATCAATATCTATATGTGGTAAGCGGGTAACACGGTATAATCTACATTGATGCAAATATGGGGTGATACGCTTGCCAAACTGCCGGGGGGGGGGGCAAACAATTGGGGTCGCACTCGTAAGGTGGAAACCTGAATTTTTTTTTAAAAAATATACAATGTTATATTGCTAATGTTTAAATTATTTTCATGTAAATTGAATAATTGTAGATATTATTAGGACATTAATAAATTTGGATCTTGCAACGTACATTGCGTCATTAGAGATGTGATATTGTTGTTGCTCCATTTCAAATATATCCTACAATAAAATTGAAAGAAACTCAAATAAAGGATTTATGAAGAAAAATTTTTAATAATAATAATAATAATAGTTTTAGCAAAAATAATCATACACACAATAATTAGTATTAACAATAATTGAGATGCTTACCACAATTGTGATACCAACTAAAAGAGTGAGAATTATAGAGTGATACTTGCAAAATAATAATAATAATAATAATAATAATTCATTAATCTAAAATTTGAATAACAAGAACAAGAACAAGAACAAGAATAATAATCATAATCATAGGCATACAAATAATATTAACTGCAATTACAACAATACATAATATTTTACAATGTATTAGCTTCTAATATTTACAAAGCACATGTTTATACAATAATAATAAATCTGTTAATTTCTAGAGCTATAAGTTAATAAGCAAAGCAAAAAAACTTACATGAACAAAAAACTTACAATCCTTAGTTGTGGCACACTGAAGCAAAGTAAAAGAGTAACTTTGCAACCTGAGGAACTGTGATGAGATGCAATTCTAATTCTTCATCAACTTGCCTTGCCTTGTCTTTTATTACCAACTAAAGAATAAAAAGACAAAAAAGAATCGATGTTGGAGATTTAGGCATGATGTAAGCCTGGCAAAATATATTTCCCGTAGAGAATAAAAACCAGATGAGATGAGAAGTTGAGGTGATTGGTTGATTGAATCTTTGTTTTTTTTTTTTTTTTTTTGTTTACTTTCTTTGCTTTTTTTGTTTACAACGTACATGTAAGAATCTATGTACTTTCTTTGCTTTTTTTTTTTTTTTTTTTTTTTTTACAGCGTGCACATCAATTATTTTTTTTCTTCCGTATTGTAAGAATATATGTATTTTCTTTGCTTTTTTGGTTTACTGTGTGCACATCAATAATTTTTTTCTTCTATATTGTAAGAATCTATGTACTTTCTTTGCTTTTTTTGGTTTACAGTGTGCACATCAATCATTTTTTCTTTTCCATTGTAAGAATTTATATACTTTCTTTGTTTTTTTTGTTTACAATGTGCACATCAGTCATTTTTTTTATTCTATAAGAATCTATGTACTTTTTTTTGTTTTTGTTTACAGCGTGCACTTTAAAATAAGAATCAATGTACGAGAGAGTGTACTTGAATTTATCCTTATCTATTTCTAAAATAAGATGACAAACCAAACTGGTTCAGTCAAAAAAATACTAAAAGAATAATATGCATACTTCTTTTATCTCTCTCCTCTATTTCGGCAATGGCATTGCCACAAACCAATTGGAACAATTTTTTTTCCTCCTATTTCGGCACTGCCATTGCCATAAATCCATTCCACATTTTTTTTAAAGAAATGATAGGTACATATAATTTTTACAATATTTTTACAACAAATTTTAAGTGGAGGTTGCTATTGTTGGATTAAAAAAGTAATCTCAGTGTTAAATTCAAATTTGAACTAATAATAACTAATTACCTGTGATTTATAGTGAAAATATTGTGAAAGTAACACTTTTTTTTTTTTAAATTCAGAGATTTCGACAACCACGATTTTTTTTTCCTCCCATTTTTGGCAATGGCATTGCCACAATTGCCAAAAAAAAATTTTCATTTCGGCAATGCCATTGCCACAATTCCATTCCATTATTTTCTTTCCCCTCCCATTTTCGGCAATGGCATTGCCGCAATTACCAAAAAAAATTTCACCTATTTCGGCAATACCATTGCCACAATTCTATTATTTATTTTTTTTCCCTCACATTTTTGGCAATACCATTGCCGAAATAAATGAAATTTTTTTTCACCTATTTCGGCAATGTAATTGCCACAATTCTATTCTTTTTTTTTTCCCTCACATTTTCGGCAATGGTATTGCCGAAATAGGTGATTTTTTTTTTAAATGATAAGTGCATACAATTTTTACAATATTTTTACAACAAATTTTAAGTGGCAGGTTGTTATTGTTGGATTAAAAAAGTAATCTCAGTGTTAAGTTCAAATTTAAACTAATCACCTATGATTTGTTTTGAAAATGTTGTAAAAATATTGTGAACGTAACACTTTTTTTTTTTTTTTTTTTTTAATTCGGAGATTTCGGCAACCACAATTTTTTTTTCCTCCCATTTTCAGCAATGGGATTGCCACAATTAACAAAAAAAAAAAAAAAAAAAAACCTTGCCACAATTCCCAAAAAAAAAAAAAAATTTTCACCTATTTCGGCTATGCCATTGCCACAATTCTATTCCTCTTTCTTTTTTCCCCACATTTTCGGCAATGGCATTGCCACAATTCTTTTTTTAAGAAATGATAGTGTGGGGCCTGAAATTTGAAATCCCAGCCCACTTCACATTAAGGGCCCAAAGCCCAAGCCGAGGAGCCTACTGCCGAGGACGTATGACGAAAGCCCCTTAACGGCCCAAGAATGTGGCCGAGGACGATCTCACGCTCAACACCTCACAAAACGCCTGAAGAAAAAGACAAACTCAGTACAAGAGCAGTACAAACGAGAAAGCTGCCAACACCATAATGTGGAGCCCAGCGCCTGACAAGCCCATACTCCATACATGCTATCCAACTTTTCCCAACCACTCTGACGTATGGATTGATAGGACGAGTAATTACCCCAAATAAGGAGAAACTGACACATAGATGAAGAAGGGGAAGTGAATACTAGTATAAAAGGGAAAATAGAGCTAAAAAGAGGCGGGCGGGGAGGCCCCGTAAAAAGAAGGAGAAAAAGGAGGAAGAATGGTGAGAAGATAATGCTCCTCGGATTAATTCCGAGGAGTCAGACCTTTCAAACCACATCCGTGTAAGGCTTAGCAATATAGGCCAAATCCACCTTCGTATGGGCTTCCATGAAAATCCTGACTAAACCGTTGCCTAACGACCAAGATCCAGCCTTTCTATCTCACTCTCTTCAAATCATATTGTTTGGGCCCTTCACATACGAGCCCAACGTCATCTTTGGGCCGTTAAAAATCGTGTCTTTACAATTGGCGCCGTCTGTGGAAAGGCTTGCGCGTTGGCGCGGCTGGCGGTGGAGTCAGGTCTATATCAAACAGAGGTTCGCGAAGTTTCCACCATTTCTAGCAACATGCAATTGTTGCTCCGGCATCAACTCCCGCTAGGGGCTACGTCTCGCAGTGCCAATGGCACGGCCAGCTCTAGGGGCTTCCAACCTCAAGCTAACTCTCCCCACCTTGGTCGAGGGGCTAACCTTTGAAAAAACTACAAAATTTTGGACAGAACCAAGGCCTTGCATGGTCCTCGGACTCAAGCCTATGGGGAAACCAACTACCTAGAAGAGACAACATGGGGTTTGGGCACGACCTGGACGTTACATGGACCTTAGAATCTATCCAAGGAGAATTTCCCATTGATAGTTGGGCTAACCCCTAAACTGCATGGATTCCCCAATCTACCCTCGGATCCTCAATACCAAGGGGATTGATGCAATATAGGACAATATGTTGCCAAAAACACAGTCGAAGTCTCTCACTGCTCGGCTACCCTCTCGGATGAATTATTCAGAATTTATCGTTCTCGGACGGTCGCCTTGCATGCATTACGAAGCGCTCAGCCGTTATCTCGGTTAGTTCCAGGAGTTTAATCTATTGAGAATTACCATTGTCATACTTGATAATGTCAGTAAGTTCAAACTAGTAGGAATTTATTTTAAGATTTTTTTCCTGCTCTAAGTATCATTAAAGGAAAGTGTACATTTAATATTCATGCACCAAGTAGTTGTTGCAGAAAAGAAAAGTATTTGAGAGTAAGCAAATTCATTTCTTATTAAGACGAAAGAACAGTACAATGTACAATGAAAGAGCTTAAATAAGCTCATACTGAAACTAACTACACTAGCGAAAAGAAGAGATACAAGGGGATGAAGGAAAAGCCGAAGAAGATATGCGGAGAAGAGACGTGCTGCCGCTCCAAAATTTTATCGAAGGAAGCCATTCCTCAATACTTTTACATGCCTTCAACTCAGGCAGCAAAAGAGCCCAACTTGGGACTTGCACCGTTGAAGAAAAGGTGCAGAGTGCTCGACTCCGGGCTGGCGCCGCTAAAGAAAAGGTGCAAGGAACCTAACCTGCGGCCAGCACAGTTGAAGAAAAGGTGCCGGGAGCCAGAAGTTGAGGAGCCTCCACAAAATCATGCCTGCAATAAAGTAGACAGCGCTGATGGCGGAAATTCTTTCTTCTGACACACCAAAAATCTGATGTGACCAGAACCTGCTTCAGATTTTGACTGAAAGAGGTGGGGGTACCATTCCCACCTTATTCAAGTGGGAGGTCACCTTAAATCTGTGCCTCCCCTGCCCAGACCACACCACCTTAAGTCTTGGAAGGGTCCGGTGCCTCTGTGGCGGGTGAAGTTCCTCCACCTCCACCCAAGCCTCAAACATATTGCACTAAGGGAGGACGACACTGGATGTGGGAACTGGTTATGGATAAAAGGTTATGATTTTGAAGAGAGCAGAAGGGTTTATATGCCAGGAGAATAACCACCTATCCTGCTTATATAAAGGGTAAGGTGGTGTCATTTAATTTGAGCAGATTCCCAAGAAACGCTGCGGACAAGGCAGCTCTGGCACAATTTCCAACACCATCTGCCACCATAAGATTTAAAGGTCCTCGTGAAGGCGCGCCTCGAATACTGAAACATCAAAGGACACTGCGCGGGTGAAGAATAAAGTAATGCCTCTTAAATTTGGCACATCTCCCATGCAAATGGAAGAACACAAATAGCAATAAGGTGCGGAACTTGAGCAAACCGCGAGACGGGCCCAACATCACCAAAACCCTCCCCAACTAAAAAGTCGGGAAGCAGGATTTTGAGGGGCTATTGTGGGGCCTGAAATTTGAAATCCCAGCCCATTTCACATTAAGGGCCTAAAACCCAAGCCGAGGAGCCTACTGCCGAGGACGTATGACGAAAGCCCCTTAACGGCCCAAGAATGTGGCCGAGGACGATCTCACGCTTAACACCTCACAAAACGCTTGAAGAAAAGGACAAACTCAGTACAAGAGCAGTACAAACGAGAAAGCTACCAACACCATAATATGGAGCCCAGCGCCTGACAAGTCTATACTCCATACATGCTATCCAGTTTTTCCCAACCACTCTGACGTATAGATTGATAGGACGAGTAATTACCCCAAATAAGGAGAAACTGACACGTAGATGAAGAAGGGGAAGTGAATACTAGTATAAAAGGGAAAAGAGAGCTAAAAAGACACGGGCGGGGAGGCCCCGGAAAAAGAAGGAGAAAAAGGAGGAAGAATGGTGAGAAGATAATGCTCCTCGGATTAATTTCGAGGAGTCAGACCTTTCAAACCACATCCGTGTAAGGCTTAGCAATACAGGCCAAATCCACCTTCGTATGGGCTTCCATGAAAATCCTGACTAAACCGTTGCCTAATGACCAAGGTCCAGCCTTTCTATCTCATTCTCTTCAAATCATATTGTTCGAGCCCTTCACATACGAGCCCAACATCATCCTTAGGCCGTTAAAAATCGTGTCCCTACAAATAGGTACACACAATTTTTACAATATTTTTACAACAAATTTTAAGTGGAGGTTGTTATTGTTGGATTAAAAAAGTAATCTCAGTATTAAATTCAAATTAGAACTAATAATAACTAATTACCTATGATTTATTGTAAAAATATTGTGAACGTAACTTTTTTTTTAAATTCCTCCCCAGATTTTGACAATCACTTTTTTTTTTCCTCCCATTTTCGGCAATGGCATTGCCACAATTGCCAAAAAAAAATTTTCATTTCGGCAATGCCATTGCCACAATTCCTTTCCATTATTTTTTTTCCCCTCCCATTTTCGGCAATGGCATTGCCACAATTACCAAAAAAAAAATTTCACCTACTTCGGCAATACCATTGCCACAATTCTATTATTATTATTTTTTTCCTTGACATTTTCGGCAATACCATTGCCACAATTTTATTCTCTCTTTTTTTTTTTCCTCACATTTTCGGCAATGGTATTGCCGAAATAGGTGAATTTTTTTTTTTTAAATGATAAGTGCACACAATTTTTACAATATTTTTACAACAAATTTTAAGTGGCAGGTTGTTATTGTTGGATTAAAAAAATAATCTCAATATTAAATTCAAATTTGAACTAATGATAATTAATCACCTGCGATTTGTTGTGAAAATGTTATAAAAATATTGTGAATGTAACACTTTTTTTTAAAAAAATTTCTCCCCAAATTTCGGCAACCACAATTTTTTTTTCCTCCCATTTTCAGCAATGGCATTGCCACAATTGCCAAAAAAAAAAATTCATCACTTACCAAAAAAAAATTTCACCTATTTCGACAATACCATTGCCACAATTCTATTCCTCTTTTTTTTTTTTTTTTTTTCCTCACATTGTCGGCAATGGCATTGCCAAAATATGTGAAAATTTTTTCCACCTATTTCGGCAATCTCATTGCCACAATTCTATTCTTTTTTTTTTTTTTTTAAAGAAATGATAGGTGCATACAATTTTTACAATATTTTTACAACAAATTTTAAGTGCCAGGTTGTTATAATTGGATTAAAAAAGTAATCTCAGTGTTAAAATCAAATTTGAACTAATAATAACTAATCACCTATGATTTGCTGTGAAAATATTGTGAACGTAACACTTTTTTTTTTTTTTTAATCCTTCCCAGATTTCGGCAACAACAATTTTTTTTTTCCTCCCATTTTCAGCAATGACATTGCCACAATTCCATTCAATTTTTTTTCCCTCCCATTTTCGGCAATGCCATTGCCACAATTACCAAAAATTTTTTTTTTCCCTATTTCGGCAATGGCATTGCTGAAATTGGTTTTTTTTTTTTTTTTGGGAGCACTCCACACGGGACAAGACACAAAGCGCACGCAGTACACAGAGCGCACACCGTACAGGACACAGAGCACACTCGGGTAGGTAATTTGGGCAAAGGAATTTCGGTAACAGTGTTGCCGGAATTCAAAATCTTTCTCTCTCCAACTTTTCCTATTTCTCTCTCCTACTTTTGTTGAATTTCGGTAACACTGTTGCTGAAATTCTCTCTCTTTCCTCATTTTGCTAAATAAGTTGAAACAGTACTTATAACGCAAATAAATTTCAGATTTAGCAATATTAAGCCAAAAGACTGGGTTTCTCTGTAACTAAGAGAGGGGTCCTAGACTCTGTGCCTCTTAGACAGTAGAAGTGAGAGTTCCTTCTTGTAAGGCTGTTTGGGTTCCCTAGGGTAACTAGTTTACCGGTAGGGCTAGTGGGTTGTCTTTCTTTTGGGGTTAGGGAAACACAAGAGGAGGGATGGAGAACTTGACGGAGCATTGGCGTAAGTTGTCTCTCAATGAAAGAGAGGGAGGCAAGCTGGAGGTGAAGAAGGATAGAGCCAACAAAGAGTTTACTCTCATGACGAAATTTCTAACTAAACGTGTGTTGAATACTGAGGCGATTGTGAGGACTTTTAGCCCTTTGTGGCGAGCCAAAAATGGTTTTAAAATTCGCGATGCAGGCGAACATATGATGTTATTTGTGTTTGATAATACAGAAGAAGTGAATAAAATTTTGATGAGTGAACCCTGGAGTTTTGATAGGCATCTCGTGGTCCTTCAACGATTAGAGAGCGCTACCTCGGTGAATGCATTGAAGTTGGATTCTGTATCGTTATGGGTCCAGGTGCACCATATTCCAGTGAGCTATCTGAACAGAGGTGTGGCTGAGGATTTGTGTGAAGCAGTAGGCGTGGTGGATAGAAGTGCAAAGGATACTGAAGTAGATCGTGGCAGTTTCTTCCGAATTCGGGTGCGTGTTGATATCTCGATACCTTTGTGCCGGGGTCGAGTGTTATCAATGGAGGATGGTGAAGAGTGTTGGGTGTCATTCAAATACGAGCGTCTCCCCAATATTTGCTATTGGTGTGGATGTCTGGATCACTCCGATAGGGACTGTGGGAGATGGATTGAAAGCGAGGGAACATTAGATAGCAGGGAGAGGGAGTATGGTCCTTGGATTCGGGCAGTACCAACTCAAACAAGGAGGAAATCTGTGGTGGTGGTTCCTGGCTACTATGAGGCTAGGAAAAAGGATAGTCTTCAGGCCAACATTCCGGTGACTGAGATGCAAAAACCGGTTGGGAAAGAGGGAAGGGAGCAGACCAAACTTGCCAACTCAGCAGCGGAGAGGGTAGCAGTAAATTCAGAAGAGGAAATTACGGAAGAAATTAACGTGCATGAGAATACCAGACCTGAAACGGTAGAGGTGTTAAAGGAGAATAATTGCGACATTTATGGAGAGAATAATAGCGGGAATTATGGAGTTATTTATGGACATAATGGGGACCTGCTGGAGGATCAGATACTAGAGATTGATAGAGAATTAAATAGCGTTGAAATTACTGAAGAAATTGAAAGGGGTGAGGCGGCTTCAAACAAGGAGACACACGTGGACAACCCTAATGCTGATTCATCAAATAAGATCCAAGGACATTTAAATAAGGGTTTGGAGGCAGGTGCTGGTCACGTGGCTGCTTTAAATTCATTAACTGATGAACTACAGAAAAAAAACAAATCCGATACTCAGGGAATGGCTCTTAGCCATGTGGGAGAGGAAGGTCTAGCAAAAACTAGAACTTGGACTAGGGTAGGTCGCTTTGCGCAGAAAGGGGATGCTCAAGCGAAGGCGAAAAATGCTGGTATTTCTAAACGCTCTTTCATGGAGATTGATGGTTGCGAATTACCAAACAAGAGGAGATTGGTTGATCATGTCAGTCAAAAAAAACTTTCAATGGTGGAGGCTGCTGGGCAGCCCCGCCAGGAGCAATGAATCTCTTATGTTGGAACTGTCGAGGGCTTGGGAACCAATCGACAGAACAAGAGCTTGGGGATATTATCCGGGCACAAGATCCCTCAGTTGTGTTCTTAGCCGAAACATGGCTGGATAAGGCTAGGCTAGAAGATATTCGGGTCTGACTAAATTTTGGTGGTATGATAGAAGTGTGTAGAGATACGAGAGGAGGGGGGATAGTAATTTTCTGGAGAAAGGGAGTAGATTTTTCCCTAGATACCTTCTCCCCAAATCACATTGATGGTGTTTTGAATAAGGGTAAGGCGGATGAATGGAGGTTCACGGGGTTCTATGGAGAATCTGAGACAAGTAATCACTATTTATCTTGGGCTTGTCTAAGGAGACTAAAGGGTAGAAATTCAAGCCCATGGCTTTGTGCAGGTGATTTTAATGAGATTGCACGGAGTCATGAGAAGCTTGGAGGTAGGCAAAGACCAGCTAGACAAATGGAAGAGTTTAGAGATGTTCTGGATGAATGTGGTTTTCGGGACCTTGGCTTTACGGGAGGAAAATTTACTTGGTGTAATGGACATCCGGATGGGCATACAATTTGGGAGAGGTTGGATAGAGCGGTTGCTACGATGGAATGGCTAGATAAATTTCTTGCAACTAAGGTAATTCATTTGGAGTGTGGTTCATCTGATCATAAACCTATTCTTATTTGTCTCAAGGGTATCCCAAAAATCCGACAAAAGCCGTGGCGTTTTGAGCATATGTGGTTGGAGGAAGAGGGTTGTAGAGTTACAGTAGAAATAGCTTGGCTTTTCAATGCACCCGGTCAAGCTATGAGTAGGGTGGAGGGGAAGATCAGTCATTGCCAAAAACAACTCAAGTGGTGGAGTCGGGTTGCAATTGGGAATATTACTAGACTATTGAAGGAAAAAAAAGAGTTGCTAAGGAAGGCAGAAGAGGAGGCGATAAGGGGGAGGTCCATAAACCGGGTGACAAGGCTGAAAAGAGAGATAAATGATTTGTTATCAAAAGAAGAGAAAATGTGGAAACAAAGATCTAGAGAATTGTGGCTGCATGAAGGAGATAAAAATACCCGGTATTTCCATAGTAGAGCTACTCACAGGTATCGGCGAAACAAAATTGAGGAGCTGGAGAACCATTTGGGTGAGAGGTGTGTGGATGAGAATGGCATAGCAAATATTTTGGTGGATTTCTACCAAAATTTATTCACTTCATCCTTACCAAGTCGGATTGAGGAAGCTTTAGAAGCTACACCAAGGGTGGTAACTGAGGAGATGAATCATGAGCTTGTTGCTCCTTTTGGGAGGGACGAGGTTGTCATGGCCTTAAATCAAATGGATCCCTTGAAATCTCCAGGACCTGATGGGATGCCTCCATTGTTTTTCCAGAAATTCTGGTCAGTTATTGGTGATGAAGTAGCTGATGCAGTTCTCACATGCCTCAATACGGGTTCAATTCCACCTTCCATAAACCGAACTTTTATCACTCTCATCCCAAAGGTTAAAAGCCCGGTAAGAGTTTCTGAATATCGCCCAATTGCACTTTGTAATATTTTGTATAAGCTTATTTCTAAAGTTCTAGCAAATAGACTTAAGAAGTTTTTACCTAGCATTATTTCAGAATCCCAAAGTGCCTTTCAGTCTAGTAAAGCAATCACTGATAATATTTTGGTTGCCTTTGAGACCTTACACCATATGAAAAACCAAAAATCCAAAAAAATGGGTTTTGTGGCCATGAAGTTAGATATGAGTAAGGCGTATGACCGGGTGGAGTGGAGCTATTTAAGAATGATCATGGAGAAGTTGGGTTTCTGTGAAAGGTGGGTGTCTCTTGTTCTTGAGTGTATTAGTTCAGTGTCCTATTCGATTCTGGTGAATGGAGAGCCTAAGGGTGATATTAGGCCTTCAAGGGGTTTAAGGCAAGGAGATCCTTTGTCTCCATACCTTTTTTTGTTGTGCTCAGAAGGTCTGAATAGGATGTTACAGTAAGCAGCCGCAAATGACAAAATAAGGGGATTCTCCTTATGTAAAAGGGGCCCAAAAATCTCACACTTATTTTTTGCAGATGACAGCTTATTATTTTGTAGAGCTTCTTTGGCAGATTTACAGGCAATCCAAGATATTCTGTCACTATATGAACAAGCTTCGGGTCAAAAGCTAAACCGGGAGAAGACAACCATCTTTTTTAGCAAGGCAGTGAATGAAAACATGAAGGCTCAAATTTCAGATTTTCTACAAGTACCAGAGGTGAAAGAGTATGAGAAGTACCTTGGCTTGCCGGCGGTGGTGGGAAGGAATAGGAAAGCAAGTCTAAATTTCATCAAAGAAAGAGTGTGGAGTAAACTTCAAGGGTGGAAGGAAAAGCTATTGTCCCAAGCGGGTAGAGAGATTTTACTCAAAGCAGTGGTGCAAGCGATTCCTACATTCACAATGGGTTGCTTCAAATTACCGATGGGCCTTTGTCATGAAATTGAGGCATTAATCCGAAAATTCTTTTGGGGACAAAAGGGTGAGCAACGAAAAATTCATTGGAAAAGATGGGAGGTTCTATGCCAGCCTAAATCAGAAGGAGGGTTAGGGTTCAAAGACTTGGAAAAATTCAATGATGCAATGTTGGCAAAACAAGTGTGGAAACTATTGAAGGACCAATCCTCTCTTTTGTATCGGGTCTTTAAAGCGAAGTATTTTCCCAAGGGATCCATTTTTGAAGCCTCAGCAACCACGGGCTCTTATGCATGGCAGAGTATCCTTAAGTCAAGAAAGGTGATTTTGATGGGCATGAGATGGAGAATAGGAGATGGGAAGAGCATAGATATATATGGAGAAAATTGGCTGCCAGGGAAGGGGTCTGCTAGGATTGTTTCTCCTCAGGTAGCGGCATTAAAAGGAGCTCAGGTGGCTGTACTAATAAATCCAAATACCCGGACTTGGAATATTAATCTGCTCAATCAGAATTTTTTGAGTTTTGAGGTTACCAGAATAAAAGCAATCCCACTGAGTTGGACTGAACAGGAAGACCGTCTCATTTGGCCCGATAGTCATGATGGGGAGTATTCGGTTAAGGCAGGGTACCAAACGTTGTGTAGGGAAGCAAACTCTAGCGCTGCATCAAGCTCGGATTTGTCGCACCGATCAGCTTTCTGGAAACGCCTCTGGAAGCTCCATGTTCCTAACAAAATAAAGTTTTTTCTTTGGAGAGTTTGTTCTAATGCGCTACCCACAAAGGATAATTTGAAGAGGAGAAAAATTCTTGAGGATGCGAGGTGCAGTGCGTGCCTTCTGGATCAGGAAACAACGTTCCATGCGTTGTGGAGTTGCGAGACGCTGAAAGATATTTGGAACCCCTGTTTCAGCTGGGTCCGAACAGAGTGTCCTCATCTTCAGGACATGCAGGAACTAATAAATCTGGTCGGTCAGAGGGAAAAGGGACTGGAGTTGTTTGGGGTGGTGGCTTGGTCTATCTGGACTCAAAGAAATAAGCTGAGGCTGAATGAGAAAGGGGTGCCCAGAGATACGCTTTTTGAAACGGCTAGTAGATACCTCTCGGATTTCCAATCAAAATTCCATGAGACTAAGGTGCACCAACGAAAGGAAAATACGAAGTGGAGACCCCCAGAGGTCGGAATGTTTAAAGCAAATTATGATGGTGCGGTGTTCGCCGAGTCGGAGGAAGCAGGGATAGGAGTTATAGTTAGAGATAGTAAGGGGGATGTGATTGCTGCTTTAGCTGAAAAAATACCTTATCCGGGTTCAGTGGAGGTGCTGGAAGCTCTAGCTGCAAGAAGAGCAGCAAAATTTGTTGTGGAATTGGGATTATCGGCTGCTGTAATTGAAGGAGATTCTGAGGTAGTTTGGAGGGCTTTGAAGACAGCGGACGGGGCTCATTCAGCTTGGGGGGTGATTATCAAAGACACAATGTCTATTGTAGGTTCTCTAAGAACCTTTTCTTTCTCTCATACTAGGCGGCAGGGTAATTGTGCAGCCCATGCTTTAGCTAAGAGAGCAATTGTTTCTTTTCTGTTATTAGTCTGGATGGAGTATGTTCCAACAGATATTAGTCACGTTGTAATTTCTGATTTTCCAGCATCGTAATAATAATACTTTGTTTTGACTCTCAAAAAAAAAAAAAAAAAAAGCCAAAAGACTCTTAATTTGACTCATTTATATTTGGTAATTAAAGTGGACTCCAAGGGTCACAAAAGTAATTCTACCAAATGTGCCTCGAAATCACAAGTAAACAAATGGAGTCTTTGTTGTCGCCTAGGTTGTGACTTTCTGAATATTACCACACTTTAACCGACAAGGTGTACAGTGACGGAATTAAATTAATTGACATAGATTTTTTTCATCATTTTTGTGTAGTTTGTAACATATTGCAACAAAAAAAGATTTTGAAGTATTCTTTTTAATTTAATTTGTCTAAATTAAAGGATTGAGTCCTATTACATTTACCGAATAAATTTTTTTGATATATCAAGGATTTTTAATTTTTAATTTCACCTAGATTTATTTTTTAAAAAATTAAACTTGTTAGTATATACATTAGCCTAGCCCACTAGGTTTGGGCCTGGTGTACTGCACTTGCCATACACTTACATAGTTGTTAAATCGTGAATTGATTTTTGGTTTTTTTGTATCGTATATCGTATCGAATCGTGTATCGTAAAATAAAAAAATACCTAATAAAATTATAAAATAATTATATATATAAGGTATATTTATTATAAATTCAAAATATATTTAACTAATGACCAATTTAATCATTACTTATGTAATAAAATTTAACAAAGCTAACTAAATAAATCAAATTAACTTATGTTTATAATATGCACATTCAAATTAATTAAACTCAGAAATAATACGTGATATATGAACCAAAATAATAATAATAATATCTTTTCATTATCTTGGCTAATCAACTCCATCTAAGTCAATGTTATCATCATGTTCAGCATCTTGCAAAATTATTTTTTCATAGACATTTTCTTTATTATTATCAACATTAAATTTTTTTTTTTGGTTTTTTTATTCTAATAATTTTTTCTTTATATTTTTTCTTGGCGTTATAGCTTTTTAGACTCAAAATAATAATAAAAAAATAAAAAATAATTATATTTTTCATTTAATACATTATTAATAGCATAGAAAATAAATTTGCACATATGAAAGTGAGTGTTATAAGTATAGTCTAAATTTTGGAGGAGAAAGAGAAGAGAGGGAAAAAACTCATGGACTTACTATTTCATTAGACTCAATTAAGTTTCCCAATAATTTTGTATTAACAAAGTCTAATAACTTATTTAAATCAAATAAAATCACAAATTTTAACAAAAAAACCCATTTTAAACCCATAAGTCTATGTATGATATGATACGTACGATTCACTGATACGATACGATTCATACGATATGCACCTATGTATTGGATGATTCATGAGCACTTACGATATGCCTTTACGATACGAAACTTTTTGAACACAATACGATACGTATCGCGTATCGTACAATACTGACAATTATGTACACTTATAGTACTTGTATTTAACACATTACTTGTAGTCATCTCAAGAAAAGCTATCTCTAATTGTACTCCATCTCTACTGCCGACCAATATATTCACTAAGACTCACCCACTTGGTCGTCGTTAAGATCTTATCCAAACTCTAGTTTGCTTCCTCCTTGCCACCATGAATTTGAGGGGGGTGTTAGTATATATGTTAGTGTAGCCCATTGGACTTGGACCCAAAGTATTGTACTTGTAATACACTCATATTACTTGTATTTCACGCATACTATGCTTATACAAAACTCTATATTGTACAATGTTATACACACAAAATATACATCAATATACAAACAATTCTCACTTCTTAGTCTCTCTCTATATGTTCTTAACAAAAATTAAAAAATTAAACACATAAAATAACATAACAAAATAACTATCATTTGGTCAATAGTTTTGTAACTCAATTGATTGGCACTTCCATGCACAACTTTGTTGTGTACTATACTGTTCTCCATCCTTATCCAAGTTCTAAAGGAGGAAGGCTGCTGAGTGATTTCTATAATTGTAGCTCCTCTAGGCCAGTCTCCATAGCCACCATAACCAGTATGCCTAGCAAAACAAAGCCAAAGTTTCTCATGGAGGCAGCACCAATCCAATCCATGGTTATGTCCAACAAATATTGCCTGCCACAATAAAGAGAAAAACAACTCAACATTATCGTATTCATATCCATCAAACTCAAGCCATAGATTCATTTAGTTTCTGACTTTCAAGAACCATAAGCACACATTGTATATTAAATATATGTGGTTCCAATTCAGAGCTTTTCTTAAGCCAAAACTGATCAAGGCTTAATACCTTCTTGCAACACATTAACATTTTTGCGTAAACTTCTTCCACATTTAAAAGAGAGATATAATTACAATAACCAAAACTCAGCTGACCATCCTAAACCACACTTAGATGATTTAGGTGCGAGTGGGTGACTCACATGTCATGGGTGCTTGAACTCATATTTTCCTGTAAATGGATTATGAATTTGTGATAGAACTGAAAAATGATAATTGTGTTGGAGTGAGTGTGTTTCAAACACTTAACCTTTGCTTTGTGTCCCACATTGGTTAGGAATAAATCTTGTTATGAGTTTATAAGGCTTTGCATATCTTAGGTGGTGAGTTGGAAAACAATGGGCTAGGTATTGGCTTGGGTTTGGGTTTGTTACAGCATTCTTGGGCCTCACCTTTTCTCTTACTTTCTTTTAGCCCAAATTTGATTTGATTTTGTTATGTCCGTTGGTGAGCATTTGAGCAGCCCGTTGGGCATTAAATGAATAGCCTGTTGGGCATCAAATCTGCACAATAGCCGTTGGAGGTCTTGTCCTTTAGTCAGCCCACTTATCTTCCTTTAGTTAGCTTATAAACCCTACAACTCACACTATTCAATACATATATTTTTCCTCATCTTCTCCAGTTGTATGTCTCTATTTTGCTCTGGTTTTGCTGCACAAAAAAATTTCAGCTTCAATTTTTTAAGTAAAGGAAAGGCAAGTAAGGTTGTTCCTAGTTCTTCTTGCTTGAGTGTGTGATCAACTTGAAGAAATTACTGTAGTCTAATCTTTGGGGGGTTGTTCGGCGAAGAGAGCCATTCACACCGAGTTCTACTTCGGGTGGCACAAATCAAACTTTAAAGACAACGCATTTTGCGTGATTTTATAGTTTGTGAGATCTTTCTAACTCTATCTATTTATTTTTGTCATTGCCAATTTTTTAGGGTTTGTATTGTTGAATCAAAACTTGTTTATTTAGCCATATTTTCCAACAATTTTAAAGGTTGATATTTGTGTTTTAAAAATGAAGATACAAGTTGTTGATTCTCTTAAGGTCATTTCAGAAATTACAAAGCTTGAGGCTTTTGATGGAAATAATTTTAAACGTTGGAAAGAAAAGGTTTTGCCCATCTTGGAACTTACCGAAATTGACCAGGTTCTTTATGAGTCTAAACCTGAAGAAGATCGTAAAAATATAGCAAATTGGGAAAAAACAAATAAATTGTTTGTTCATACTATTAAGTGTGTTTTATCTAACAAGTTGTTTGATAATTATTGTCATTTTACTTGTGCTAAAAACTTATGGGATGAACTTAATGGTCAGTATGAGTTTGAGGATGAGGGTGCTAAAAAATTTGCTACAGCTAAATTTATGTCTTTTCAAATGGTTGAGGAAAAAAGTGTTTCTATCCAAATTGAAGATTTTCAAAAATTAGTATCTGACCTAGCTAAAGAGGGTGATGTTTTACCCAAGAGGTTTGTGGCTCATGGCCGAGTGTTTAAGTTGCCGGACTTTTGGAAAGAGTATAAACATCGGTATAGCCACCATAGAACCTATTTGAATCTTCAACAAACTATCGTTGATATTCAAATTGAAGAAACAAATAGGATGCCAAAAAAGGTTTCTAGAGTTAAAGAATTTACTTCCAAGGCTAATGTTGTAGAGGGAGGACATTCTAGACCTCTACAACATAATAAGAAACATGATTTCAAGGGAAAAGGAAAATTTCATAATAAAAATGGCCCAAATCCTCAAATCCAAAAGAAAAAGGGTAATTGTTTTATTTGTGGCAAGGTAGGTCATTATGCGGCAACATGTAGGGCAGGGGGCAACTTCAACAACAATAAGAATAACAACAAAGGCTCTACATCAAATAAGGCAAATGTGGTGCAAACCGAAGAGATCATTGCGGCCGTGGTGTGTGAGGTACACTTGGTGACAAAAGTGAAGGGATGGATAGTTGACTTGGCTTGCACAAGACACATTGTTGCATTCAAAGAGGAGTTTAGTTCCTACACTCCTATGGCGGAAGGCACCGAATGTGTCTATGTTGGGGACAATAGGTCTATGTCGGTGAGTGGTATAGGGAAGGTACTCTTGAAGCTAACTTCTGGTAAAACTCTTTCACTCAATAATGTCCTTCATGTACGTCACTTTCGACACAATCTCATTTCGGTACATTTGCTTAGCAAGGCTGGTATTAAAGTTTTATTTGATGGTGGCATAGTTACTTTAATTATGAAGTCTTTGTTGGTAAGGGCTATGATGATGAAGGTCTCTTTATACTTAATGTTGATCAAGTTATTAATGAAAAATGTTCATCTTCTTGAGTTTACTTAGTTGATTCCATTGATGTTTGACATGGTAGACTTGGACATGTTAATCTTGGCTATATAAAGAAAATGAAAGAATGTGGAATTATTAACTCACTAAGTGAAGCTAATATGGACAAATGTGAAATTTGTGCCGAAACTAAAATCATCAAGAAACCTTGTAAATCTATAACAAGAGAAACCAAGCTTCTTGGATTGGTACATAGTGACTTAGGTGACTTAAAACACACCATGACTAGAGATGGTAAAAGATTTTATCTGATCTTTGTTGATGACCACTCTAGATTCACTAAACTTTATTTACAAAGAACCAAGGATGAAGCTTTGGAGATGTTTATAAAGTATAAAAGTGAAGTTGAGAACCAAAAGGATAAAAGGATTAAAAGAATTAGAACCGATAGAGGTGATGAATATGAGTCTAATCCTTTTAAGGAATTTTGTGAACAAAATGGCATAATACATGAGGTAACTCCACCTTATTCACCAGAATCTAATGGAATAGCCGAAAGGAAAAATAGAACTCTAAAAGAGATGATGAATGCTATGCTTGTTAGTTCCGGGCTATCCTCCAACATGTGGGGGGAGGCCATTCTTTTGGCTTGCCATATTCCATAAGGTACCTCATAAGAAAACCGGTAAAACTCCTTATGAACTTTGGGAAGGGTGTAAGCCTAACTTGGAATACCTCAAAGTGTGGGGGTACTTGGCTAAGGTCATGCTACCCGAGCCTAAAAGGAGAAAGCTTGGTTCTAAAACATGTGATTGTGTGTTTATTGGTTATGCTTGCAATAGTTCATGCTATAGATTTCTTGTCATCAAAAGTGATATATTAGAATCATACACTATTATTGAATCTGAAAATGCCATATTCTTTGAGCATGTGTTTCCTTTGAAAAATAAGGAAAAAGAATTGCATGATTCTATTGAAATTTCTAATGAATTTGTTGATGATGTGCAAGAAATAAGAAGGAGCAAACGAGCTAGGAATGAAAAGGATTACGGTTACGATTTTCTTGCCTATGTCGTTGAAGATGAACTTGGAAGTTACTATGATGCAATTAAATCCATAGATGCACCTTTTTGGTTGGAAGCAATTAATAATGAATTATAATCTATTATGTCTAATCATACTTGGGAATTAGTTAAGCTTCCACCCAAGGTTAAACCTATTGGTTGCAAATGGGTGTTTAAAAAGAAATTAAAACCAGATGGTACAATTGATAAGTTTAAAGCTCGCTTAGTAGCCAAAGGCTATACGCAAAAACATAATGTGGATTATTTTGATACTTATTCTCCGGTTACTAGTATTGCATCTATTAGAATTTTATTTGTCATTGCTTCTATTTACAAACTTGTAGTACATCAAATGGATGTTAAAACTACTTTTCTAAATGGTGATTTAGAATAAGAGATTTATATGGAGCAACCCGAGGGTTATGTAGTTCTTAGACAAGAACATAAAGTTTGTAAGTTGATTAAATCTTTATAAGGTTTAAAACAAGCACCTAAACAATGACATGAAAAATTTGATAATGTTATGCTTACACATGGTATGTGATCAATGGTGCCGATAAATGCATATATAGCAAGTTTATTAATAATGAAGGTCTTATTATATGTTTATATGTTGATGACTTGCTTATGTTTGGAACTAGCATTGATGTTGTGCATGATAATAAACACTTTCTTGCCTCTAATTTTGATATGAAAGATTTGGATGAGGCAAATATAATCTTGGACATCAAGATCCTTAGGGATAATGATTGCATTACACTATCACAATCTCACTATGTAGAGAAAATTCTTAAAAAGTTTGAACACTTTGATATGTCACCTATTTCTACTCCTTTTGACTCAAAGATGCACTTGCTTAAAAATCGTGGTGATAGTGTTTCACAAGATAAATATGCACAAATCATTGGTAGTTTGATATTTTTGACAAATTATACTCACCCTGATATTGCATATGCTATTAGTAGATTGAGTAGATATACTCATAATCCTAATATTGAACATTGGGAAGCAATATCAAGATTGTTAAGATATTTAAAGGGTACTTTTGATTATGGTTTATCATATTGTGGTTATCCTGCTATATTAGAAGGATATTGTGATGCTAATTGGATCTCTGATACAGATGAGGTAAAACCCACTAGTGGATATGTGTTCACACTAGCTGAAGGGGCTGTCTCTTGAAAATCATCCAAGCAAACTTGTATAGCGAGATCTACCATGGAATTAGAGTTAGTAGACTTAGAAAAAGCTGGTCCAAAGCCGAGTGGCTTAGGAGTTTGTTAATTGATATACCATTGTATTAGTATACTAACTTTATTACCTCTATTTGCATACATTGTGATAGCCAAGCTGCCATAGCACATGCTGAGAACAAAATCTATAATGGGAAAAGTCGACATATCTGATGGAGGCACAACATTGGGAGGCAGCTCATAGATAATGGTGTAATGTCCTTGGACTTTGTGAGGTCAGAAAGGAATTTGGCCGATCCTTTGACCAAGCCACTAGTAAGAAGGCTGGTAAGTGAGACATCGAGGGGGATAGGACTGATACCCAAATTGTGACACTATGGCCAATGCCCAACCTCTATGATGGGTGATTCCACACAAGGGGTTAAATGGGTAGAGGTCATTTGTGGTCCATCTGGGTACTATCAGTTATTATGTATTTTGCTATCTCATTGAGGAGATTAGTGATGAGTCCATCCCTATGATGTGAGACAGTGCTAAGTTGCAGATTGTTGGAAGTTGAGCTCTAGCACTTAATGGATCCATAGTCCCTACCTGTTGGGATGGGGTGTACTGCACATACTCTTGATGGATGCCACCTATGTGGGAGTGGAAGTTGTGCCGCTTCTTATGAGACTTGGGTAGGTCTCTAATGCTCTCATGAAACCTAGTGGTGTCTGGCCTGTATAAGGCGCCAACCCGCTTATGGAACAACCTTGGTAAAGAAAGGTATGTGGGTGGTAAGTTTGGTTATCTAATAGCTTGGTTAAAAGAGTCTAACTCTACCATTATCTAGTAGTTCCTACTTATTTATCCTAAGTATGGTTAAAACATTAGGATACCATATTGATGCATGCCTTCTTGGGTTTATTGCCTTTCCTAGTTTAGTGTTTGTAACATGTGGGGGATTGTTGGAGTGAGTGTGTTTCAAACACTTAACCTTTGCTTTGTGTCCCATATTGGTTAGAAATAAATCTTGTTATGAGTTTATAAGGCTTTGCATATCTTAGGTGGTAAGTTGGAAAACAATGGGCTAGGTGTTGGCTTGGGCTTGGGCTTGGGCTTGGGTTTGGGTTTGTTACATCATTCTTGGGCCTCACCTTTTCCCTTACTTTCTTTTAGCCCAAATTTGATTTGATTTTGTTAAGTCCGTTGGTGAGCATCTGAGCAGCCCATTGGGCATTTAATGAATAGCCCGTTGGGCATCAAATCTGCACAGTAGTCGTTGGAGGTCTTGTCCTTTAGTCAGCCCACTTATCTTCCTTTAGTTAGCTTATAAACCCTACAACTCACACTATTCAATACATATATTTTTCCTCATCTTCTCCAGTCGTATCTCTCTGTTTTGCTCTGGTTTTGCTGCACAAAAAAAATTTCAGCTTCAATTTTTGAAGGAAAGGAAAGGCAAGTAAGGTTGTTCCTAGTTCTTCTTGCTCAAGTGTGTGATCAACTTGAAGAAATTACTATAGTCTAATCTTGGGGGGTTGTTTGGCCAAGAGAGCCATTCACACCGAGTTCTACTCCGAGTGGCACAAATCAACCTTTAAAGACAACGTATTTTGCGTGATTCTATAGTTTGTTGAGATTTTTCTAACTCTATCTATTTATTTTTGTCATTGCTAATTTTTTAGGGTTTGTATTGTTGAATCAAAACTTGTTTATTTAGCCATATTTTCCAACAAATTGTACCATCCAAGTATGAAGAACGAATTTAAGGGGAAGCAGTAGAACAACATGATAAATTAATCATGGTGAATAACCAAAAGAAACATAACATGATGATAATAATAATAATAATAATAATAATAATAATAATAATAATACCATTTGACTGCAAAGAAGTTATAAAAGACAAAAAAAAAAAAAAAAAAAAAGGGTACTCAAATCCCAACATGACACAAGATTTCAAGTTTCATTCTTTTCTTATGTAATTCCTGTCGATCAAATGAAACAATAACAAAAACCAAAAAAAAAAAAAAAAAATAGTCGTTTTGGGCCATAGAAGCCAAGCCATAAATTTCAAGCCAGGCAAAGCCTGGCCAGCTTGTGTATCAACAAATTCCAACCTTCCTATTTGACTTGGCATTGGTAATCAATCAATCCAGCTCAAAATGGGGTCATTCAAATTTCAAGTTCAAATCTAAAGTCTAAACCCAGTCTATATCCAGGAGCACTAATGTCTCATATGTGTATGGAGGTATATGTACTGTTTTATGTATATACATGCATATGCTTATTCAATTCCTTTGTGTCATTACCTAGAGAGCAGGCATCCAGGGACTGACCCAGGTAGAGGGCTAAGGAGGCCCGGGCCCCCCCTGTGCCCAAAAAAAAAAAATTTTGGCAAGTAAAATTTTCAAAAAAAGGGCTTGGGCCCCTGAGTTTTTAGCTCGCCCCCCCCCCCCCAAAAATCATGAACTCTAGCCCATCATCCGACCAGCCCAAGAGCCCATGACCCACGTAAATCTTTAAAAAAAAAAAAACTCAGTTCTCACTCTCAGCAGTCCAAAACTAAACGGAGAAAGCAAAAAACGAAGGAAACAAAAGAAAAAAAAAGAAAGGGAAGTGAGAGGCAAGACAGAGAGATAGAGAGGTGAGACAGAGTAGAGATAGAGAGTACTCAGAGAGATGGAGACCCACTCACCCATGTTGCGACGCCACCGCCCACGCCCACGCCATGACGCCGTGACGCTTGCGAGTTGCGAGACCCATCTCGTACTTCAACGGCTTTCCGTTCTTGTACTTCAACAGCTCCAGTGCTCCACCAAATTACATCTCTAAAATTGAAATTTTTTCAAAGAGGAACTGAGTGTGTAATTTATAAATAAATAAAATATATAAAAAGGTTAGAGGAGGGAAGAGAGCTGCTTTGCTTACGACGGCGTTTTGGGAGGCAAGGATTTGAGAGCTTGGGAAGAAATTCAGTTGCAAAGAGGAACAAGAAGTGAGAGGTGAATAGATGATGATGAGCAATAAGAGCGATGAAGCAGAGATGACATTTTTCTTTCTCTTCTTTCAGTTAAAGAAGGAATGGATTTTTTTTTGGTTTGGTAGCTGAGTTGGGTTTTGTGGGAGGAAAGTGGGGTTTGTGAAATTGTGAGCTTAATAAGTAGTATTTTTTATTGGAGAAAATATGGAGTTTGACGGTAGAGAGTACAGGGCTTAATAAGTAGTATCTTTCAGTATTTTTTTTTCTCTATTTATACTTTTTTTTTTCTATTTTGGTTTAATGGTTATACTGTTATATAGTTATTAATAGAATTTTTTTTTTTTTTTTTTTTGATAAGTAGTTAGTATAAATGTGGATGTTCCAATTCTAGAAAATATGCATTTCCCAATTCTGGAAAATGTCGATGTTCTAATCTCTCAAACACAATTTCAAATAGTTGATCTTGATTCTTTGGATTATGATATCGGAACACGCAAACAAATATGGGAATATCATGTTAATTAACATGATGAAATTCGATGGGCTTACATTTAAAAAGGTCCACACCAACCTCCCGAAATTTTTTTTTTCGCTTATTTCCGGCCCCCCCAACTTGAAATCCTGCGTTCGTCCCTGCAGGCATCTTACATGAATTTATGTTATGCATGTGTGAATCTATATATTTACAGATGAATATGGTTGTGCGTAACAGCGTAAGCATGATTATCTTTGAAAGGAATATATTTATGTGTGTACATGCACGCTTATCTGTGTACTTACCTTGACAGAAGGTCTTTTAACAAGAAGTTCCATGATACCCAATTCAGCTGCTTGAGAAGAAACATTTTCTTTTTTAATTGAGCCTACACAGGGCTTGTGAATTCCAAACTGTGGAGCAACTTTATTATAGGCTTGACTTGGGATATGCCAGAATATTGGCTCGGGCACACTGTCAGGTAACACTAAATTGGATAAGAAAATGCAGGAAACAGATTTAGTTAACCAAATATATATATATATATATATATATATATATATATATTCACCATATCTTATTGGTGTACTTCAAAAAAGAAAACCAAAACCTCAGCATTGTCAATTACAACTATTTGCCTCAGTAGAATAAACCTTCTGTCCTTTTCACTTTCTATTTAATCAAACCATGCCGGGAGCAATGTTTCCAAGTTTTCTGTTCTTTTTTTTTTTTTTTTTCTCACTTACAAACCATTAAAATCAACAAACCAGATTCTAGATATTTAAAACTTGTTACCTAATAATTCTAGTCAATGCTAATAAGGTACCATGAAATGTAGTTTAAAAAAAAAAAAAGAGGAGGTAATTCTTAGTTCTAATACCTTGAGTTAGGTTTGATCTCTTCAGATTTGTTCTGGAACCATTCTGCTTGAGCATTTGAGATAACTTGTGGATAGGACCCGCCGCCAGAATCTAAAAAGTACATGTATACCACGGGTGACTTTGGATCATCTGATGATGAGAGTTGGATATACTTGGCCAAAGCGCTTTAGGACCGTTGCTAGAATAAGATAGCACATTATGCTCAATCTCGTGTTTCATCAACTCGATACGCTGTGTGCCTCTGAAGCTACATGCTTCTTCTCCTGCCAGTTATGGAACATAAAAAGATGAGAAAAGAATGGAAGAGATTAACGTGGTTAATTTGGTCACTAAGACCTACATCCACAACAACAAAAACCAAATGGCTACATCTTTCATTCACCTGATTGATAGCACATTACAGGATTTGAAAATAGGTCGACAATCAATTTCTTACATATATATTTTGAATATGAATTTCATATCTGTATAATTGATTTTTCCAATCCCTTGATTTACTCCATGCAATCAATTCCTTGATTTTGTCAACGATTTGTGCAAAATGTCATTCTTTCCAACATATATTGTAATGAATTTATGATTATTGGTTAATTTTACAACTGAAGAAGTGGTGTCCTATCATAAATGCTATCTTCAAATTACAAAATTATAAATATCATTAGATGGGGTATATTATGTTCATATTTTGTATAAAGGGAGTAGGGTGGGATTTATTACATGGTTCATTTGGTTCTGCAATTTCAGTATTCTCCATTATTGTTTGAATGAATTTCTCTACGACTCTATCCCAACTTATAATAGTTCAGTTCCAAAGAGGCAGCTGTCTGAAACAATGAGAGGTCAATCATAATTCTGGAAAACACTCAGAAACCCAAGGCCTGTTGCCTGTCACTAGTGATGACTGGTTGTCACCAGCTTATTTATACCACATTTCAAACATCATGCTAACCTGAATGTGTTGAGTTGACTGCTGGGAAAATAAGTCGAGGAATTCCAGGGGCTGGAAACCACTCCTTCGGCCATTCAAATGGCGCATCATCATGGTTTCCAAAAACACTGGCAAACGGAATACCTCTGGATTTTGTTGGAGAGATTGCCTGACCCCAGTACAAGCTGGCATTTGCAATTGGTATATTGTTGGCCGTAATGACATCTCCAAGCTATATAACAAAATCTGCTATACAATCAGTTAGTTATTAGAGTTTTAAACCAAAAAAGAAACCAAAAAAACCAAAATATTAACTATGTGAAGGTGCTCTATATCAAGCTTTGAGCGCTTCACTTTTTGAATTGAACAATCATTGCAGACTTGCAGTAATCATGGAAACTTGTCAGGGTAGACCAAAACATGGGCAGAAATGCAGCCTATTAAGTCAGCTGAATATTAAACAATTCAGAAGAATCCAACTAGAGATCAAATTTAAGGTTGTTTAGTGCTAAGCTGCAAAACAATAATAATCTTGTCATCTACAACAAGTGCTACTTAGGAGCATTTAAACAGCAAATGAAGATTTCTTAAGGTAGCATTAGTTCAGTAGATGGAACATTTAAACAGCAAATGAAGATTTCTTAAGGTAGCATTCAGAGACAATAAACATGTAGTAGTAAGGCCCATATGGCCATATCATTGTCATTTCGAGTCATCTGTGAAAGACACTTGACAAATGATCGACAAGAACAAGTTGCTAAGTTACTAATCCCAAACTTCAAGAAAATTGGACATAATACTTTACATAGAGAATGTGCATCCACGGGTACCAAGTACCAACAAATTAACCATTAACAAGTAATACGTTACCATGAGTTGACCTTTATTTTGTGAACAAAGCTTGGATTTCAGTGTCCAGTTACATTGGACACGTTAGGATGATGACACGAATAACATTAAATCCAAGCCAAGTCTTTTTTACTTGAGCTCTCAAATCGAATTTCAGAATGATGAATTTATATACACACATTCATTAGGGTCTTTTATTTTTATTTTTTTACACTAAAATTCATTAGGTTTGGGTGCAATTATTTTGAAAAAAGAAATTAAAAAAAAAAAAAAAAAGACGAAAAGGTGTTTTTTGAAAAAGCATTATCCATTCCTCTTTCTAAAAAAATTACTTTTTGAAAAAGCCAAGTCTTTTTTACTTGAGCTCTCAAATCAAATTTCAAAATGATGAATTTATATACACACATTCATTAGGGTCTTTTTTTTTTTTTTTTAATACTGAAATTCATTAGGGTTGGGTGCAATTATTTTGAAAAAAGAAATTTAAAAAAAAAATCAGGCGAAAAGGTGTTTTTTGAAAAAGCATTATCCATTCCTCTTTCTAAAAAAATTACTTTTAAGTCTAAAATTTAAAAAAAAAAAAAAAAAAAAAAAAAAAAAAAAAAAAAAAAAAAAAACAAGAGGCACTTTTGGGATTTAGATACAAAAATCCAATAATAATAATAATAATAAAGACTTTCTGATTTTACTTTTTATCTTTTACATCAAAAAATAAAAACCTGATTACAGTATATCTTTTGTAAATGACAATAAAAAAGAAAAAACACACACAAACAAAGGCCGATTTTTATAACTTTACATCTAAATCTCACAAATCACAGCATATGAACATTTTGCAACGAAAAAAAAAAATAATGGGATTATTCTTTATTCTATAGTAGGACAATGTATAATAATAACATGGGACATGTACTTCACCAAAGTTTTAATAACGTGGGACTTTCTTTCTTCTTTCACGGTACAAATACAACGACAACAGACACACACACAGCTAGCACATGATAAAAAGAGCTACTAATAAAATAGACAATTAGCTTGTATGCAATATTTTCACACACATTTTGCGACAAATGTCTTATACGGTAGACTGTAATTGGTTGTCTATTACTGTTACATAAATTCACTACTTTTTTTTCCACCACTTACCATTTATCATGTAAAACAATTATGGTAAGTATAAAAGTGTATATTACTAGCATTATCGATAAATGGAAGTGATAACGTTACCTGGAGTTTCACCGTCAAGTACAGTGTTTATAACTCTTGTTGAGTTCACGTCTTGGAGTGGACCCCAATCGGCCGACGTGGCCTCCCCAAAATGCAGGTCAGCAAATAGCGCTATCTTGAACGGTGCACCTGCTCGCATCTGAACATACCTCTCACCTGAGGCCTTTGTTGTTGTTGTTAAGCTGAGCACTTGGTAATCTAATCCGACGGTCAGGATGAAGAGAGAGAAGAAGGTGAAGGATAAGATAGTCATTTTGGGTCTGGTTTTGTGGCCACTCTGACTCCATTAACGGAGAGCAGAGCAAAGATATGATTTATTTTTTTATTTTATTATTATTATTATTATTTTTGTATCAATGAAGGTGAAGGTTGGTGGAGGTGGGGGTGAGTTTTGGTGGGAAAGAGGATGAAATGACAGAATTGTCCCTAGTTTGATTGAGATGGTGGGGGAATTTGCAGAATAGCAGTGTAAGGAGGTTCTATGTAGTAAGCTAGGCAACGTTTGAAAGTTTTAAGAAAAATAACATCTTGAGTTTCTAAAACTCGAGATCTAATTAAAAATCGAGTTTTAGAAACTTGCTTTCCACTTGCAATGAATTGCTGACTTGGCTTAAAAAAATCTATGTAGATCTCAAGTCTTAAAGACTCGATTTCTACATAGCAAAAACTGAGTCTTTAAGACTCGAGATTTAATTAACTCGCATAGCTCTTAATTAAAATTTGAATAGAACTCAAGTCTTATAGACTCGAGTTTTGTTGAGAAAAATTTTAAAAACACGCATTGTACAAAATTTTATAAACACATACACTCAGCCTCACTAACCTCTCACCCAAAAACAAAGCATCCACAACTCTCACCCATATACTTAGCCTCACTAACTCTCACTCACCCAAAACTCTCACACAACATTGCCTCTCACTCTCATTCACCACACTGCCTCTCTCACCGCTCTTCTCTCTAAACAAATTCATATCTCATGTAAGGGTTTTTTGATTTGATTGTCATTGTGGTTGGGTATTAGTTTTATATGGGTGTGGATTAAAGAGTTTGACTATTTATTTTGTCGATAGTTAACATAACTTATGGAAAGAGCACCTAGCAATCATTCAATACTTATAATATATGCTAACAGGGGCCATTGTTCCATAATCACATGACATTTAGGGAAAAACTATGATATTTTGTGGAATGTGCTTTTGTATTTTTCTTTGATTTTGCTTTTATATTCTATGAAATTGAATACTTTCTTGAACTCAAATTTGGTAAGATAAGGTTGATTTACTTTATTAATGTTGCTTATTTGTGATATATTAACCAAGAATTTTTACTCTTTAATTTTCCTATGGATTACCATTTCTAGTTCTTGTACACTTAGATATTGAAAGTTCCATGAAATCAAAATAAATTCACCTCAAACAGATAACTCAACAATAAAGTTACTCACATTTTCAACATATGGCTGAAATTGAGACTTTTTATGACCTATGACAAAAACAAGAGTTACATTGGTTTTCTATTGTGTATTTCCATTGATAGGCAATCCCTTCAGATGCCTCCTTAGTTTGGTTTGAAGTGAAAACTACTAAGCACTGGTTTTTATTCACCATATTATCAACTGTTGGCCAATCTTTACCATGCCCTAGCATTTGACGTGATGGAAACCAGAATTTCCTTAGGCCAGCAGCATGAAACACTTTTACAAGGATTTTTTTTTTTTTTTTTTTTTTTTTTTTTTTTTTTTTTTTTTTTGGTATTGGGTATGAAATGGGCTATCTTAGCATGACGGAAAAAGGATTTGGGTAAGAAATGTGTAACGAATTTGCAATGAAATTCATACCCTCGGAATGAATTGGAATTTGTACTTTTGTGTAGTTTGACTAGATAATATGTTTTTTAACTAACATAGTAACTTGACTTTAACAGGTTCACCATGCCTGAAATTGATATAATCCTATACCACGGTGGTCCGCTTACGAATGCCAGTGCGAACAAGGGATTGCCATTTGAAGGGTCGGGTTTAAAGAGCTATTATACCCAAATTGATAGTAGGTTGAAGACCCTTGACAAATTGAAGACAACAATTATGGAAGAGTTGTGTGAGAATCCTGCTATGCACAACATACAAATTACTTATCATATGCCAAATGAAATCCTGAAGTATTGGATTAATTACAAGTATATGGTGATAGAAACAAACAAACATGTAAAGATCATGTTTGACAAGTTGGAGAGAATACCTGAAGTAACTAACATTGAGTCGTACATACAGTTGGAGCCGCACATACAGTTGGAGCCGCATGCAGTCTGGCAAGAGGATATCCAACAAACAACCACAAGTTTACAGGTTACAGTTCCGGATGCTCAATATGAGTATATTATCCATATATAGTTAGTGTCAATTCAATACAAGTCATTAGTTTTTTATTTATTTGTATAATTTATATTTTATTATATTAATTCAATATTTAATTTTTTTTTTTTTAATTTTAATTTATGGTTCTCCACATTGTGTTCTTTTCTCAATGATTCCGGATAATGCTTGCATCCTCTGTATTTCCGCGGCTGCTGGCACAGAGTTAGCCGATGCTTATTCCCCAAATACCGTCATTGCTTCTTCTCCGGGAAAAGAAGCTCATGACCCGTAGGCCTTCTACCTCCACGAGGCATTGCTCTGTCAGGCCTTCGCCCATTGCGGAAAATTCCCCACTGCTGCCTCCCGTAGGAGTTTGGGCGAGTAAAGATAGGCCCGATTTTTATTTGCACATATAGGGCAAATGTCCCAATACCACGTCTTTTTGCTATGGATTTTTTATTTTTCAATTTCATTTATTTCATGTGGTGGGCCATAAATTGGGAGAATTCTTAGCTACTATAAATTTTCGAGGACACGCAAAACATGATAATAGATCTCGTCGTTAAAATAAGAGTAGTTAATAAAAGTGAATATAGATGCTTATTATTTTCTACACATGTAGGGGATGATGATGTTCATGCCGATGGTGATGATGATGATGATGACGATGACTACTGCCATTAACAATGATGATGACGATGATGATGACGATTATGTTGATGAGAATATTGCCATTAATGGTAAAGATTTTGCCAATAGAGATGAGTACGAAGACAGGATTGACAGAGGGGACTTTGGGGACTTTGAGAGGGACATTGATGATGATGAGACATTGGACGGTAGTGAACCTAATGCAGACAATGTTATTAGTGTCCAAAACATTACAAACACAATCCTTGCCTACGCACCTCTTGCGTTGTCATTCTCTGCAAATATTTGGAAAAATATGGTTGATCCTTCACATATTGAGATGCCATTTGTGTCTACTTGGAGAAAGGAGATGAATTTGTGCAAAGGGTTGACTTTTGCCAATAAAGTGGAGGTGAAGCGCGTATTAACAATTTGTGCCCTCAAGGAAAACAAACATTTTACGATCACTAGGTCGACGACGAAAAAACTGTGTGAAATGCGTGCATGAGTCATGCAAGTGGTATGTCTGCGTAGTTATGAAACCCAATCTCCACGAACTATAGATGGTCACCGTGTATGTGGGTCCTCACACGTGTATACCGATTGGGGTGCGAAATGATGAGTTGTAATTTTATTGCATCAGACATCCATCAGAATTTATGTAAGGATCACACTACCCCAGTTAAGCATCTCAAATCTATTATAGAGATGAAATATAATGGCCATAAGCCTTCTTACTACAAGCTATGGGATGCGAAACAAAAGGCGATTGCGAAGATGTTTGGGAATTGGGAAGAGTCTTACCAAAGGTTGCAAAAGTTGCTAATGGCATATATTGATCAAGACCCGACTACCCAGGTGTTCTATTGTATCACACCTACCGATGAAGATGACATCGTATTATTGCATTATGTGTTTTGGTCTTTCGGTCCATGCATATCAGGATTCAAATACTGAGCCGATTATTAGTATTGATGGGATCCATCTGTATGGTAAATATCAGGGAAAGTTGTTAGTTGCAATGGCAACTGACGCTAACAACAAGATATTTCCTCTCGCCTTTGCTGTTGTGGATTGTGAGTCAGGGTCCAGTTGGAGGTGGTTTTTACAGTGCCTTAGAGAAACAATTGGCCACGTGATACCTAACGAAGGCATTTGCATAATTTCTAACCGACATCTCGATATCAAAAACGCCATTGCAAACTGGCCTAGAGGGGATGATGGAAGAACACAGGTATTTCATAAATATTGCCTTTGACATGTTGCTAGCAACTTCAACACCCATTTTCAGAACTCGACTCTAAAGTCAGTGGTGTTGAAAGCGGGATATGCTAGTCAGGTAGTTAAATTTGATAACATAATGGAGTCCATTAAGCAAGTGGAGATTGAGGCCATTAGGAATAAGAAGAAGGTGACAGGGAAGGATGGCAATTAAAAGAATCAAGATTATCTTCCATACACCTATCTAATGAGCGAGTCTGTGGATATGTGGACCTAGTCACATGATGGTGGGAGATGTTTTGATGCAATAACAACCAATATATCAAAGTGCTTTAATGGTGTACTGAAAGGTGCATGGGGCCTTCCTATTGCCGCGTTGGTTGAGTTCACTTGGAACAAACTTGTTGAATATTTCCATGACCGGCACAAAGAATACCATTATGAGTTGTCAGAGGGTAAGAAATGGAGTGAATATGCCTTATCCACGTGGGATGGAAATAAGCGTAAATCTAAGAAACATTATCTCAAGCCATTTAGCAATGAAGAGCTGATATTTCAAGTAGTTACCTAACTTAACACGTGTAGCGCAGGAGGGGGAAACCACAATTATGAAGTTCGGTTACGGGAAAGAACATGCAATTGTGGGAAATTGCAAAACATAAGGATCCTGTGTTCATATGCAATTAGAGTATGTGACTATTTACATATTGATCCGACCACATATTTTCACCTATGTTGTGGTTTAAACAGTGCCCTTAACACTTATGAGCATGCATTTGTGGTTCCTAAGTCACAGTCATTGTGGAGGGATCCCATGGGCCTAAAGTGGTTGCCTAATCCAGTATTGTTGTGGGCGAAAGGTCGACCAGTGAAGTCAAGAATAAGGAATGAGATGGATGGAGTGAGGAATAAGGATCGAGAACCGAGATGGCGGAGGGAGGATGCAGATTTGATAGAGAGTCAACCCAAGCATACATATGGACTATGTCATGCTTCCGGGCATAACTGTAGAAAGTGTTCGCAGTCCTGTGGCGCTTCCACAAGCGGTCATGTTCCACACAAGGTAGGTAGATGGCAAAAAGTTATGGATCGGTTAAATAATTGTTGTTCATTCGATGTTTACCTAATGTTTACTATCTTGTCTCCTAACGTGATTACTCTACATTTTTTTAGGCATGCTTCCATGGACGACGTTTTTGTCGTGCGGACCGCTGATCTTAGGAAAAGTGATTACGTTGTATTGGCTCCATGTGAACTTTTTGGTTTTTGTTGAATGTACTTGTAAACCTCTATCCAATGTACCTCTATGAAGATTGTGATTTGAGTAGTATGGTTAGAACTGCAAATTAAGTGTGGTTGGGCATGTTTAGAATGTTGATATATTGAGAATGCCTTTTGCTATGATGTAAGTGCATTTGCATTGTAAAAATATGTTTATGCAGAGAGTGTAACAGTTTCTATAGTTTGGTGCCTATTGAGAACGCCTTTTGATGTAATTTAAGTGCATTTACATTCTCAGCTTCTCTACCTCTCAATGAGTGTTTATGGATTACATTCTCAACTTCTCTATCTCTGTTTCTCAGTAGGTGCATACACACATTTCAGTTTCTGGTTTGCTTGCATGTCCAGGAAAAAAAAAAAAAAAAAAAATTTCCCAGTTTCTGGTTTGCCTATTGAGCAGTTTTGCACGTCCAGAGGGGAAAAAAAAAATTTCCCAATGGAACTCGAGTCTATGAAACTCAAGTTCCACTGAGAAAAACAGAGCAAAACAGAGCAATCTCTTGACCTAAACATAGGATTGAGCACTTTTGATCTTGAGAATTAAATACTCGAGTTCTTCAATGGAACTCGAGTCTATAAAACTCGAGTTCCATGTGAATCTCGAGTTTCAAACACTTGAGTTCTTTACTTTTTTTTTGTGATTTTTAATTTTTTTAAAATCTCACATTTTATTTCTTTTGTACAAATGAGAACAGTTATTTTAGAAATGTAAGTATTGTGAACATAAGTTTGATGGAGGTGTTTCAAGGATTAAATCACATCTGGCTGAAGTTATTGATCTTGTTATTTGTAAAAAAACTACTAAAATTGTTCAAGAAGAAGCCTATTTTTCTCTCAAAAAAAAGACAAAGAAAAAAGAAAATAAGAAGCTTATCTAGCCTTTAAAATTTAGGCACGTACAAAAAGTTAATTTGATTTTGATTTAATTATATTTATAGTATATGTATGTGCTATAGAGTATAGAGAGAAAAAGACATAACATAATTATATAATATTTTAAAAAAAATTAGAAAAAGCTTATTTTTATAATTCTATGGATCCATTTATTTTAAATTATTTGTTACTCTTCTATTGATCCAATTTTACTATCAATTTTCATATTCTAATATTATATTCTTTATCTATTTATTGTAAGGCAAAAGAAATATGGTTCGAAAGAAAGATCGATTTTGGGAGTATGTTGAAGAACTAAATGGTCGTTTCAAATGTAAGTTTTGTGAATGTAATTTTGCTGGGGTGCTACAAGGATTAAAGCACACTTAGCTGGAGTTAAAGGTCACGATATTGGTATTTGTAAAAAGGTACCTACAAAAGTCCAAGAAGAAGCTTCTCTAAATATTGGACAGCCTAACAAAAAACTTAAAGGTAAATTGACTTCAAGCAAGGCCGAGGAGAGGAAAATTAGCTCAACTTCAATATCGAAGGATGACACATTAAGTGGACTCTTTAAAAAGGTGAGTGATGTTTGTAATCAATGTTGTAAATATTTTATTGTTAGATTATATTTTGCCATAATTTTGGTTGAGATAACTAATTCAATTAGTGATTTTAAATGTTTGAATCAAGTAAAACATTATACTAAATTTCATTAATGAATTTTTTGTTATAAGAAGATTGGTGTTTGGGGTGGGATGGGGGGAGGGGATGTCAAAAAGTCACACACTTCAACACAACTTAGACATGTGGCAAGCGGTGATTAGATTACTTTTCTCTGAGTTCGAATGGTGGACTTATATGATCATTTTCAATTTGGTAGTTACTAATAATATCACTTACTGAAAATATCACTTTATCTTTCTTAAGGACTCGAACTGATCACTATAACTTGTTAAGAACTAAATGTAATCACTTTTAGATTTAAGGACTAAAATTGCTAATGGGCTAAAACTTATAAACCAGCATCATATTTTGCACTAAAGTCACTTTTAGTCTTAATCCTCTTCCTATTCTTTTTCTTTTTTTCCTTCTAATTTTTGGTGCAAGGGGAAAGCTCAATTAGAGAGGGAGTGAGAGAGATTGGAGAGAAAAAAAACTTGACAGAAGAAACTTGACAAAAATGCTGAGAATCGCTACAACGCATGATCTGCTTAGTGTGTTTTTAGGATGATGCCTAGAGGATGCAAGATGTTTTCTGGATGCAGAAGCCTTATCCCAGTTGCTATCAAAACCCGGAGCAATAAGAACGAAAGCTCTACCCAGAGCAACATCCAAAATGGCACCTCAAAAGGCTTATTCTAGGATTCTAGACTCAGTTGTGGCTATCTCAGGCTCTTCTGCATTTTGCTAAAGAATTTACAATGCAAAATTTTACTTTTTTATTGATCTTTATATGATGTTCAATGACAATTAGTTTAGTTTCTGAAATAAAAAAAAAAGCATCATGAAATGTTGTTGTTTGTCCCTGCATCATTCATTTTTGGTCTCACAATGCTATAATCTTTTTTTATTTTTGGTTGCAAATACGCGGTTATATGTAACTCCAAATAACGATGCCCATCCAATTATAAGTTTGCCAAAGTTCTCTTCACCACATGCCAACCATATTTGCTAGAACCTGAACTTAAATAGAGCAATATTTTGTCTAGATTAAATAGAAACATGAGAGAGATCCAATTATAAAGATGAAATGTTTAAAACTGCAATTTATATACATTGTAAACACTGACTTTCTATTAGTTCCCTATCAAGAGGGTATCACCCCCTAAAAAAAGTCATTTACAACCAATGCCCCTTTTCCATCCACTATGATGATATAAACAAGCAGAGCTGGAAAAAATAACTATATACAATTGTTGAATAGATAGAGGAGTCGGATGTCATGAAAAGATTTCCCCTTCTTCCCCATCAAAATCAAGTTGTTGTTCATTGTCATCGTCGTCTTTGATAAATAACCCTAACTGTTCTAATTGGGTTCTACTTAAAGATCCATGGAGCAGACGAGATGATGCTGAACAGCCAAATAACATCTCAAGTTCTTTTTGGATCACCATATTCTCCTCAAAATCAACAGTTTTTTCCATCTGCAGGGAGAGAAACATCAGAAAGAAGTCCCAGATAATCAAGTAAATCAAAGTCTATATGTTAAAATTGTAGAAAATAATTAAGAGGAAAATAAACCTTCTGCAGGGCAACTCGAGCAGCTTCCCTTTCTCTCTCCCGCTGCTGCTTACACTCAGCCTCTTCCTTCCTTCGTAAGGCAGCTTCAGCGTCTCTAATTTGGGCTTAAATCCTAGCCCAAATCTGCAAGTAAAAATCCATAATATTACATATAGTCCTATTTGCAAGCCCCAACATAATTTGTCACTTCAATAAGCCCCTTTACACCATCCACGCCAAATTACATAAAATCAACCATTCGGATAGAGAAACAGTGGCATGCTGAGAACCACATGGCAGTATAACTAAAAATATACACCTGCATCAGGAATTTGTCCCCCCAAGAAAGAAACGAAACAAATAAAAACAAAACAAAATTTGATTTTTGTGAGACCACGCAGAACATTCTAACACCTTTTTGAATTCAAGGATCAGGGAAAATTCAATGCTATAAGAATGGTATTTTCTGCTGTAAGAGGAAGCTATTTCTCACATAATTGTTCCACAATTTAGCCAACTACTCTATGTAAGCATGGACCCCAAGGAATGAACTAAAAATCACGAGGGTGTATAAATCTTTGGGCCTAGTAGTAAATAGTAATTGAGCTCAACAATACTTTAATCCCCTGAAATATGCCTTTTTGTGAAAATTTTGTGGTATTCCTAAAGTTTATCTTTTCTATGCCAACTTCATTGTTAAAAACCTTTTCCATATTAACGGAAATAAGAGAAGCTTATCCTATGTTGAACTATTAAATTCAATTCGACAAAAAAACACATTTTAATATTCCTACCAATGTAAGTTTGTATTTATGATGTGTATTGTAGCAAAATGAATCTAAAAAACATCAAGGCAGATAAATCTCTTCTTCCTACTGATGCAGTACTTTTATAAAAACCATAACAACATTGCTCTTACTTAATCTAAATTGCTGAAATTCCATCACATCATCCAACAGAAGTCCTAATTATCTGATTACAATCTCTCAAAACATTCTTTGGTACACTTCAGCTTACCTCAGCATGAGTACATGTGAGAACTTCAAACAGCCACACCTTTCACCATTCAATCTCCATCTCCGGCTGCTTAAATACTAAAGGAGAAAATAAAAATCATCATAATTTCAGTAGAAAACACACAAGGCCTTTAATGAAGGAGACTAATTGCAAACTTGAAAAGAAGCATGGTAGCAAACTCAATATATGCCTTAGGAACCAGTGGGCTTGCAACCAAACCAATAGAACATGTGAAATCCTTGAAAAGTACCAGAACTAATAGATAAGCAGTGAGTTAAAATGAGAAATCTCAATGCAAGTTCTAATGGACATTTCTTTTTGCCTACAGTTCTAAACGCCTTTTTTTTTTTTTCTTTTTTCCTTTTTCATTCTTGAATTATTTGGATTAAGTAGCAAATGTCACAAAAAAAAAAAAAAAATTCAAGAATTATCCATAAATAATTTCTTTCTGACAAATTCAATTAAAGTGAACTAAGGTGGAAGCCAAAAGTCGATTAAACATAGAGACGTGTATGACGTTTGAAAAATTATTAGTACGCAAAGCAGAACATGATCATGATTACAGGATGATACAGCTGAAACCAAGAATATAAACAATATTCCATATGGTTGACAGATGCTTTCTAAACCAGTTTCTCCAAGCAAAGAGGAGAGAGCTAACTGTCTTCAGCATTACCCAATGGATCCCAAATACCTTGAAAATTGCACTCCATAAAGCATGAGAAAACTTACAGTGGAGAAGAGGATGATCCACAGTTTCCCCATCACAACAACACCTATTAACCAAGGTCTGACCACGCTTGACTAGATTAACACTTGGAAGTTTTAATCTATGGATATCTTTTATTTCCTTCTATAAAGAGTATAAATATCAGGTGCAGCTGGCCAAAACTCTCAGAAAAACCAGATCAAAGATTGAAGTGATTTTAAAATATGATCTAGTTTGGATATTTTCCCAGTGGCACCCTTTTTAGCCTACTTTAGTTACTATTAAGTCTAAATATCAAGTAACTTTACATGAAATTGCAGCTAGTTCAATTTGAATTAAATTTAGGGCACTCTATTTCGGTGCCTTAACTATATAAGCAGTTCAGTTTCAATCATGAATTATCAACTTAATCCTTAGAGGGTCTGAAAATGGTTTAACATTACCTTTGTGCTCATTTTCCAATTAGAAATAAAGTGATTTCCTTGAAATTAGAATACAAATCAAGTGATATAACCTATAGTTAACTTTAATCCTCACTAATACAAGGCCCAAAAGTTCAAAAGAGGTACAATTTATATCATTTCAGCAATTAAATTTAACAGCAAATGGAGGCAAGGGTAGCATTGAACCGTTCTCAAAACTTAAATGACAAAATTTAACAAAAAAAAGGGAGTGGGGAAGGGGCTAAATTGGACTCAGATATAGAGTTTAGGAAGCGAAATACTAAGAGATAACTTGAGTTTAATTAAAGTAGGGGTAATTTGGCAAATTCAATATTTTATATAATAAGTTGTATGCCTACACAGGAGCCTTATGAGTCTTTTTATAAATTTTTTCTAGTGTTTCCTAATGGTTTTAGTGGTTCTTTTTAATTATTCAAGAGATTTAGAGTTTCTAGGAAAAAGAATGCCAATAGCCTGCCTATGCAAAAGCCTTTATATAATCTATCAAAATTCCAACAGCTTTTATTAAACCTTTTTAACTTTTATGAGTGTGATTGCCTTATCCTTCCTTACATATAATTGCCTGGACTTTCTAATCCACATTTCTACCGTTAAAACATAAACAACTCAACAAGTTTGAAAATTTGTTAAAAAAACATCTGCACTCTTTCATACAAGTTAAATTAAATAAACACTTTGCACTAAAAATGAATCCTACTTACCAAGAATTTTTAGATTCTAGCAGAAGTACAATACTAAGAGAAACGGCAGAAGAGTATAGCAAGGCGGAAAAAGGAGTATTAGTGGATCAAAACCTCAAGTATAAGGGACTGTCTCCTTGTCTTCTACAATCAAGTCAAATGTTTGATTCCAAACAGGATTCAGATTGTTATCAACAACCTTTGTTTTGACGGTGAATAGTGGCCGAATATGCACAACAACATAAGGATCAGATTTTCCAATCATTTCCATGCTCTTCAAATCATTTGCTTTTATGATTGTCAAGGTAATCTTTCCCTGTGGTTTAAGCTCTAATTCACTGCATAAAAAAAATAAAAATAATATAAAATAAAGGCACACTTAACTAGCTTAACATTTGTGATGAACTGAACACACAAAAAAATCACCTAAATACAACCAATTAAAGACAGCATATATTTGAACATAAACGAGTGAAAAGGAGGAGATATCCACAGGAGAACCCCATTAACCAATTTTGAACTCTCTGGCTCTCTTAAGATAATCACTTGAGTAGTTTTGCAGCAATTTGAAACCTCATAATAAAACCAAGCAGACAGGAAGGAACAAAAAATATATGATTCATGGTTACCTGGTATCAACAGGTATACCGCTAATTGGAACAATAATCCTATGGGGCCACTGGAGCATATCTGTGACAACCGTATTGACAGTATCCTACCAAATATAGTGTAAACTGCATAATGAGTCTTAGTAAGAATACAAAATCAACCAGGAGGGCTAGATATGAAAATAAAACTTACATCAATCATATCTGAAATTCCAGGGATGGCTGTTAAGCTACCACCAACAGCCTTCAGAGTATAATCAATTCTAGGCTTCGGCTGATTAAATGTAAATAAGCATTAGACAATTTTAAAACAACAGTAACTAATTTGAAGAAGAAGTAGAAGTGAAATAGTAACTATGCTCATTATTTTATTAGATATAATAAAATCCTGCAAACCATACTTTCATCTGTCACATCATATTTTACTATCAATTTCATAAGCAACAATAACATAGAACTGTGGATTAAAAACTCACTTGCTCAATGTGTACTGAAAAGGAACACCAAACATAATGACCAGTCTACCATAATGTCAATCAAAGTCTATACCCTCAGCAACTTTTCCCCTGCAAAAGTACAGATATATTTTCAATTTTACATGAACCTAGATCGATAAAAGATTTCCCCTTCCACAAGCTTCCTTTTAAGAACCAGAAAAGGACACAATGCTCATAAAAAGATACAGTAGAGACTAGAGATAAAATAAAATAAAATAAAATGTAAAACTTCAGGATTAAAAATCACAAAAATCTTTTGGAAATATTTTATATGCTAACATCAGCAGTGCAAAAGGCACCAGATCAAGAGAAGGTTGCCTTAGACCAAATGAGACATGGCGCCGTGTTCTTTTAGTCACTTATGGTATTAACATAAAGATTATACTACAAAATTTACACCATTGTGATGGCAAGTGCCTTCCACCAACAGCGACAGGTCGCGGGTTCAAGTTCGAGAATTAGTCTCTCCAAAAATATTGGGGGTAAGGCTGCCTACTGTAACCTCTCCCAAACCCCACAAAAGTGGCAGCTTTAAGCACTGGGTACGACATCCTTTTTCATTTGATTGCAAATGGTATTCAAAAGTTTTTTTATTTTCCAGTAAATTATTAGAGAAACCAATAGGCTATAACTCACACACTTCCAAGCATTGAGAATGAGGTAAACTAAAATCTCCACCTTTGCAAGGTGGAGAAGTACAACAAGGCTACATAGGTTGAAAACAGTCAAGAATTCAAGTATTATAGATTTCAACATGTAAAGGAAGCTTTTTAACCCTGAAAAGAATTTAAAGGGGAAAAAAGCATTTTAGTAGGACTAATACAGTACCTGGCAACAGAGAAAAAGATGGCACCCCTACCACAATCAGAAGCCTTGCGATAGTTGTCAAGAGCCAAAGTAGTTTCTACAACATCCTGAATCTCGATGAAGACAAACTTATGCTGCATTATTTCCTGTGAAAATGAGAGCATGAAGCACCTTTCAGCATAACCAGATACCTAACAAACTAATGAAGGACAGTGAGGTGAAATTCAATGAAAATAGTTGAAACTAAAAGAATATAGACAGAACTGCTACCTTTAAAATTCCATTTCCATTCCAACTGTTCACTATGCCATCCATATATGAGTAACTAACAAAGAAACATACAATCCCATCTGGAACAACAGATGCCATCTTCAGTAAAAGCCTCCCATAATTTCGTACAACACCAAGATCACTTCTCATGTCAAATTTGGTCCTGACAGGAAGCTGATCACTGAAATAAGAACCAATTTACCAGATACTAAGTGACAAACTAAAGTATTAATAAAGGGGTCTAGTTGTATTACGAATTAAAAGGTGAGAACCAAACTGAAAAGACTAAAAATCATTATTTGCCTGTAAAATGCTAATGGATTTTAGCTGAACTTTATACCTTCCACGAGTGAGAACCATTGGGCATATGCAATCTCTTGTTAAGGACATCGTAAAACTTCGACTAACAACTGGATGGAAATTAAGTTGACGGGGGTAGAGATCAATTGGACTCAGAGTTCCAGATGTAATGACAACTGACTGGAATCGATCAAATACGGGCTTTATGGCAAGAGAAGCATCATGGCAACTAAGCTGAAATACCAAACATATAGAGGGAAAAACCAATCAATAATAAATTCGAAAAGCTGATATACCAAACAGGATGGAAATCTTAATTGCATCCATGGTGCAAAAATATAAAATTAGACCTAGTAACAGCAAACAGACACGTCTGCATAAGCAGGTAGATGGCTGATGGGAGAGCATCTATAGGTTTAAATATATAAAATTGAAGGATCAGTAACATCAACCCATTAGATTCATTACTTAAGATGCTGGGAAAATAAAAGAAAAAGGCAAGTGGCCTTAAACATAGATGTTGTAAGTTCAAAATTACATACAACAGATTGTTGAATAGGACTTCATAAGGTACATATTAACATTGGAGTCAAACATCCATTCCATTTGCAGAATACTGAAAGTTTGCTAACATATAAAGTGTTCCCTAAAGGTAAAATAATATGGAAAAGAAATAAGAGGAAAAAGGACAAAACAAAGCAAGGTGAAGATGAAGAAGGGAAACCAACCTGCAGCACAGGGTCAGGAATATGGGCCATTCTCTCATCAAAAGGTTCAATTATAATTGAAAAACCACGAGTGTATGTCCCTACAAGTGCTGGGAAGTCACATATTGTTTGGATGTGTAAGAATTCATCAGTGTCAGTGATTTCTAGTGTTAACATCAGTGAATGTAGGTGATCATAACAAAACTTCAGTGTTTTTTGGTCAATTCTAGCATGAGTATTAATAGATGCAACAAAGCCAACAGGCCCCTCCTTCTCAACGTTATCAGTTTCCAGCCGCCCCTCCAGATATTGGACCAATCTACGTAAGACATGCAGAAAATGTTGTGCTCGGCGGATATTTCCAGGCACAGCCTCCTTCAGAATATCATCAGGTAAGGCAGGATTGGAGAGCCAGTTGTCCGTGACTGCAAAGAGAAAGAAGTCCAGCTCAAGATAACTACGGACATTGTCCCAAAAAAAAAAAAGTCTTGGGTCTTGAGAATGAATACTAACGTCGGTGCAATCCACATACAAGGTAAGTTTCCTCTTTGTGCCAAACCCTCAACAAGCCAATTGTACTCTGCGCGCAATCTACCAGCATCTGTGGCCTTAAACCTTCCTATCATGTCAAACAATTTCATAAAAGCTGCATCCAATTTTAGTTTATGGTTCAAAGAGAAATTAAAAATGAATCTAAGCAGGAGAAATCCAGCCATTACTTCTTAAGAATCACATCAGAATATTGACAGGCAAACACAGAAGGCCTACAAATTAAATCGAAAGACTTTTCCAGGTCTGGTCTAACCAAACTATACAATAATGGCTCCATATTTCCATAAAATTACAAGAGAATATTTAAAGTCGATGAAGCCAATCAATTATGAACCTAATACGTCATGTAACAGCAAAATGGGAAGAAATAAAAAAATTTAAGAAAAACACATACTTCTCAATCTCCTGACGCATTTTATTGAGATTCCTTCTGGCCCCTTCAAGTGTCTGCCTTCTCACACTAACACTGAGAGCTTCAATACACAAATTATCAATATTATGTGCCTCATCAAACACCACAACAGACTCCTTCTGCATTTCCTTGGATATATACCCAGCCACCTTGAGATCAAGCAAATATTGATAACTATAAACCACCACATTTGCAAATTGCACATTCGATGTCGTGCCAAGAAGTATGGACACCACCCTTTCTCCTTCCCGTATGCCCTCAGATCCTGAAAGAATTTTGGCTAGGCAGTTTTAAAATTTAACATAAACAGCTCTAGGACAGCCAAATTGAAAGAACAGAATACACACTATGAGAACAAAAATTATTAAATTTATGTACAAGTTTAATAAAGCACTAGTCGCGGACCCGTGCGTTATGCGTGGTTATTTTTTTTATATGATTGTGTTATTATTTGAAATATTTTTGAATGTATTACTACTTAAGTTTCATTATATATGTATAAACAATATATTGTAGGATTCATGATAATAGAAGGTATTGTCTTGGAATTAGACGTGGAAAGGATACAACTATAGTTGGCCTCGTAGTCAGTCAAGACCTGATCATTCGTCTTCCTAAGTTAGTAAAATTTAATTAACTTAAAATTAGATAGAAAGAATTTTATAAATTCGAAGTTAGCATCGTGGTAGGTGAAAACTTTAGAGGACTGTAATTAAATTGTTTGAAATGTTTTTAAATAAATATTAATAATAAAAAAAGATCTATTCCTTTAAAGATAGAGATTAGTATTATAAATAGGATGAGGAAATTTTATTGTATTATGCTTTTTGGAAACATAATTTCTACCAAACTCGGTTGGCTAATTTGTACATTTCCAAGTCAATTGAGCACATTTTGCATGTTACATGTAATTCTTCATTTCCATATGGGTAAGGGCATTCACGATCCCAATAACCCACTCCATTTTTCTTGCATGCTTGGTTTTTTGGGATGCGAAATGTGTTTGTTCCAAAAATTGTATGTCGAAGGATTTGTTGATAGTTTTGCAGCAATTGTTTTCCATCTGGTTGGTTTAGAATTGATAATAGTAATTGTATTCCTTCATCATTTGATTCGCATAACAACGCAATTGTGAGTCCATACTTTGCATTTTTGTCTCCTTCTATGTTTGCTTGAAGAAGGATTTGTTTTCCCACTTTAGTTTGATCTTGTACAAAATATTTGTGAGCTTCGACCCAAAATAGTGCTTGTTTGTTTGCAACTCTAACGCATTGATGAATGAGCTTTTTTTCATCGTTTTGAAGGAATAATGGATTTTGGAGTAGTCTAGTTAGATTGATGTGGTGAAAAAAAATTTTCCTTTTGGTTAGCCGATTGAATCGCTTGCAGCTATTTTTAAAAAACGAAAAGACATATTAAGAAACTAATGCATTAGAAAAAACGAATTAGTGACAAAACATGACAATAATCATATACTAAGAACTATACGTGAATATTATTATCATCACAATTGCAATATTTGATTGATGAATAATGACTATAGAATTGCGCACTACTTCACAGTAAAAAGTTAATAAAAAGAGAAAATTGAAAGTTGGGATATACGGACCAACATTGTAATGAGAAAGAAAATATATATATAAATATATATATATATATATATATATATGTAACATCATTCATGTCATGACTTTGGAATACACCATCTGTGTAACATAGGAAACTTTAAGGTGATAGATTTCACTTTTTTTTTCCCCCAAACAAATCAGGTCCAAAACTTGATTTAAATTAAAGCCACAAGTGTTAACTTTGATTCACTTCACTATATTGGGCTTCCATGCTCAGTTTTATCTGTTTAATAAAATTTCTCCCTAATTCACCATATTCTTGTATTTAGTCTAAAATACAATAGAAACTCACATACTTGACATCCAATGACTCCCTAAAATCCGGCCATACCCACTCCTAACAACCACTCAAACTCCAGTATACCACTATTCCTCCCCAACCTTTCCAAATGAAAAAAAAAAAAAAAAAAAAAAAAAAAAGATTTTCAACTTTAGTAGCAAAATTTGGATCTACCAAACCTAGGTGCCTAAAAATTCCAAAAGTCTGACCTCAAATGAAAGCAACTCACAATCTTAATTCAAAATTTATTAATATTTATGTAAGGTGATAGATCTCATTTTTTTTTCCTGGAAAAAATTAGGTCCAAAACTTGATTTAAATTAAAGCTAGAAGCGTTAACTTTCATTCACTTCACTATATTGGGCTTCCATGCTCAATTTTATCTGTTTAATAAAATTTCTCCCTAATTCACCACATACTTGTATTTAGTCTAAAATACAATAGAAACTCACATACTTGACATCCAATGACTCCCTAAAATCCGGCCATACCCACTCCTAACAACCACTCAAACTCCAGTAGACCACTATTGAGAAAATTCATCTCAACATGAATGCCCCCCTCCCCAACCTTTCCAAATGAAAAAAAAAAAAAAAAAAAAAAAAAAAAAAAAAAAAAGAAGGGAATTTAAACTTTAGTAGCAAAATTTGGATCTACCAAACCTAGGTGCCTAAAAATTCCAAAAGTCTGACCTCAAATGAAAGCAACTCACAATCTTAATTCAAAATTTATTAATATTTATGTAAGGTGATAGATTTCATTTTTTTTTTTCCCTAGAAAAAATCAAGTCCAAAACTTGATTTAAATTAAAGCCACAAGCGTTAACTTTCATTCACTTCACTATATTGGGCTTCCATGCTCAATTTTATCTGTTTAATAAAATTTCTCCCTAATTCACCACATACTTGTATTTAGTCTAAAATACAATAGAAACTCACATACTTGACATCCAATGACTCCCTAAAATCCGACCATACCCACTCCTAACAACCACTCAAACTCCAGTATACCACTATTGAGAAAATTCATCTCAACATGAATGCCCTCCTCCCCAACCTTTCCAAAAAAAAAAAAAAAGGGAATTTAAACTTTAGTAGCAAAATTTGGATCTACCAAACCTAGGTGCCTAAAAATTCCAAAAGTCTAACCTCAAATGAAAGCAACTCACAATCTTAATTCAAAATTTATTAATATTTATGTAAGGTGATAGATTTCATTTTTTTTTTCCCCCTGAAAAAATCAAGTCCAAAACTTGATTTAAATTAAAGCCACAAGCGATAGCTTTCATTCACTTCACTATATTGGGCTTCTGTGCTAAATTTTATCTATTTAATAAAATTTCTCCCTAATTCACCATATACTTGTATTTAGTCTAAAATACAATAGAAACTCACATACTTGACATCCAATGACTCCCTAAAATCCGGCCATACCCACTCCTAACAACCACTTAAAATAAGCTCCTATTCATTCTAGCCCTGACGTAGGAAACATAGTTTAAGGCACGTATTTGAAGGTTATCAATTGGCAACAATGCAAGAATCACTTTTGAAAAAAGAAAAAAGAAAAAAGAAAAGAAGGATCACTAATCTATATGTAGTAGCTACTCATGGGAACATACATGCAGGTACGGTAAGAAAAGTCAAAAATATTGTCTTGAATTCATTGTTACATGGGATGTGATGATGAATAGCAGAATATGAGACCAATTTCAGACACTACAAAATCCTAATTATTCTCCCCTGCTGGCTAGACTTGATGAGAGAATTCACTTTTGAATTGAGCAGAACCAAAAAAGAAATCGAGAGACCTGAAAACTCACCTTTAAATCCCCTTGGAATGGATAAGACGTGCCACCAACACTTTATACTTCACTACTTCAGAGTCTTACATTCTTCCAATAAGCCACAACACATTAAAAAAATGAGGCTTGAGATATTTCCAAACAAATAAGCTTTTAGTAAAATAAAATAGTTTTTTTGGCAGTCAAATTATAGCACTATTGAAACAACATTCAGGCAATCTCACAAACACATCATTGGCATGCCAAGGATGCTCGTCTAATATAAACACAAACACAAACAAACGGAAAAAAAGGGTCTCATACTAATATAAATAGAGCATAAAATTTTTGCACCCAAAAAAAAGAATTGAGATGTAGAGATACCTCAACCAAAGCAGGGAGGTTCTGTCAGTATTTATAAACCAAGTGGAAAGGAATAAAGGGAAGAAGGAAATCAAATAGGCAGCCGTTACTGAGAAACGGTAGAGCAGGAAGGTGGGTAGCTTTCAAACTCTCTGTTTTATCATGCAGAAGCCTTCAACGTTTTTTTTTCTTCCTCCCTTTCAGCTTCCCTCTACGTTACATATTTCAAACTCTCTCTCTCTGCTCACGCAAAACCCTGAACGCTTCCCTTTTGTTTGTTTGTTTGTTTTTTTTTTTTTTTTCCTCACGCAGAAGCCTTCAACGTTTTTTTTTTTTTTTTTTTTTTTTTTTTTTTTTTTTTTTTTTTTTTTTTTTTTTTCTTCCTCCCTTTAAGCTTCCCTCTACGTTACATATTTCAAACTCTCTCTGCTCACGCAAAACCCTAAACGCTTCCCTTTTGTTTTTGTTTTTTGTTTTTTTTTTTTTTTTCCTTTCTTCCAAACCGGCTTGAACGTTTCATATTTTTAATTTCTTTTTCTTTTAAGCTGATCTAAAAAGGCTTTGGGTTGGGCTTGATATTGGAACTAAATAAATAAGAGGTGAGCTGGATTAATTTATTATAGGGTGATAGTGGGAGTAAATAAATAAGTAGTGGGCTGCATTTATAGGGCTGGGATTTATAGGGCTGTAAATTGTAAAACCCATTTAAAAATTGAAGGAATTTTTTTTTTTTAAGAAAATGACGTGGCAGTTGATGTGGCGCAACATGAAAGCAACAGCATCACACGCTTAAGCTGAACTGAAAAGTCTTTGGGTTGGGCTTGATAGTGGAACTAAATAAATAAAAGGTGGGCTGGATTAATTATACAAATTTATTATAGGGTGATAGTGGAAGTAAATAAATAAGTAGTGGGCTGCATTTATAGGACTGAAAATTGTAAAAACCATTTAAAAATTGAAGGAAAATTTTTTTTTTTTTAAGAAAATGACGTGGCAGCTGATGTGACGCAACGTGAGAGCAGCAGCATTTACTAAAAGCTGAAGCATAGCATTTAATGTTGCTACGCTCACATTGAGCCACATCAGCAGCCATGTCATTTCTATCATATTTTCTAAATTTTTCCTACAATTTCAATATAGTTTTTATCAATTTTAAAATACTGATAAATATAAAATATTTTACAGCCCTATCTCCACCATAAAGCCCACTTCTTATACATTTAATTACACCATAAAGCCCAAACCCAAAGCCTTTTCAACTAATATCTTTTAAAACCCTCTGTTTTCATGGTATCAACTTTTTGTTTTCCTGCACGGTTTCAATTTCCTCTCCCCACGTTTTAGTTCTTTCCCCTTCCCCACTTTGTTCTACCGTTTCACATTTACTTCACGCCAACCTCTCTCCCTTCAAATGGTGGCCCCTCTGTCTTCCTTCCTTCTTGTCTTCCTCTCCTCACACTACTATATAAATATTGACAGAGGCGGGATGATTTGGTTGAGGTATCTCTAAATCCCAGTTTCTTTTGTGGTCCATTCTTTTGCTTGATTTTTTTTTTCTCTTTTTATTGCCTTTTTCGTGCTATGGTGTTTATGATTGTTTATTGCCTCTTTCATAGGGTGTTGAATTTTTTATTGTTGGGTTTTTTAATTGGAGTTTTGCCTCTTTGAGTCTGTTAATTTTGAGTTTTTTTATTACTGGGTTTTTTTAATTTGATGTGATTCCAATGACTTTGTATGACTTTGATTTCTTAGCGTAGTGTTGTGGTGTTTGCTTTTGCTATTTTCCAACAATTGGTATCAGCGCCTACTTCAATATCATGATTGTATAATATGTTGATTGGGTTTTAGAATCAAAGCTTATAAACCACGTGGAAAGGAATAAAGGGAAGAAGGAAATCAGATAGGCAGCTGTTACTGAGAAACGGTAGAGCAGGAAGGTGGGTAGCTTTCAAACTCTCTGTTTATCATGCAGAAGCCTTCAACGTTTTTTTTTTTTTTTTTTTCCTTCCTCCCTTTCAGCTTCCCTCTACGTTACATATTTCAAACTCTCTCTCTGCTCACACAAAACCCTGAACGCTTCCCTTTTTCTTTTTCCTTTTTTTTTCTCACGCAGAAGCCTTCAACGTTTTTTTTTTTTTTTTTCCTTCCTCCCTTTAAGCTTCCCTCTACGTTACATATTTCAAACTCTCTCTGCTCACGCAAAACCCTACACACTTCCCTTTTTTTTTTTTTTTTTTTTTCCAAACTGGCTTGAACGTTTCACATTTTTAATTTCTTTTTCCTTTAAGCTGATCTAAAAAGGCTTTGGGTTGGGCTTGACAGTGGAACTAAATAAATAAGAGGTGGGCTGGATTAATTTATTATAGGGTGATAGTGGGAGTAAATAAATAAGTAGTGGGCTGCATTTATAGGGCTGTAAATTGTAAAAACCATTTAAAAATTGAAGGAAATTTTTTTTTTTTTTGGAGAAAATGACGTGGCAGCTAATGTGGCGCAACGTGAGAGTAGCAGTATTAAACGCTGTGCTTCAGCTTTTACTAATATATAGATTTGTAATGATTCTGAAGAGAACTAACTTGATTGGCATAATGAATAAACTTGACCATTTGTTTGAACCATGTATGTGCATATTGGTACTTGAATCTGTTCCCATGGTCCACATAATATGATTTGTGCAAGTAATGTTAGCCTGAAAAACTCAAAAGATATATTATCAATAAGCCACAATAGATTTGAATTCTTTCTTGTACAAAATTATTGGCAGCAATGGCATAAAGGAAAAGAATACAAAATCTTACATAATGTGTTCCTCCTTCAAATTCAAATTTCAACTCACTCACACCAACAATCTGATATGTTAACTTAGGTTGCATTGAAGAGAATCTATTGCAGGTTAAAAAAAGTTAGACAATGTCTAAAAACTGATGGCATCTTAAAGCACCTTCGTTTATATCATAAAAAGACATATTTAGAAGAGATTTGTCTTAAATACTAGTATATCAAGTCATAAGCCACGTTTATAAGTAGCCAGTTGGAGAATATCAAGTCCAGTGATTCATCAGAAATTTACCTCTTTAACAAACCTCTTCTTCAAGGTTCACCAATTTTGTGTTTTTTAACCCTTGTGTAATGTTTGGGCGAGGGAGGAGGCTGCAGGGCATCATCCTTAGGCTCATCATCGTGCTACAATGACATTAGATGCATACAATTAATATTCGGTGAAATGATAAGAATAAAGTGAACTACACAATAAATATCATTACAAGCAAATTAATGTTATCATACCCTAGAGCTACCTTGGTGTCCTATTTTGTGTCCACCTGTCCCACAAGTGGGTGCTTTTCTAGTGCGTTGCGGTCTACCTCGTGGGGGTGAGGGCTGATGAGGGGGATGCTCGTCCGGTACACCTCCATGTGGCTATAGAGTATCAATCCCAACTGGAGGTCCTAGAGGGTCGGATGAGGATGAGGTAGGTGGGTAATGATGCTCTTGTGTAGAGGCCAGGAGTGGGTGCATTGGAGCTGATAGGTGGGTATGAGGGTGTCTCGGGGAGAATACGAGGGGTCAAATTTTGATCAATACCAAGATCAAAACTGGGCTGCGAAGGTGGGGTGGGTTAGGGGACCTCAAGTTGAGGAGATGCATCTACCATGGGTGGAGGGACCTCGAACTGAGGAGATGCATCTAGGATGGGTGGAGGGACCTCGGGTTGAGGAGATGCATGTGGGATGGGTGTAGGTATCTCATGATTAGTTACAACCGAAGGGGTTGTTGCACGCTGACCACGGCCCCTAGCTGCACTTGTGCTTGGGCTTGCTGTAGCAGGCCGACCACAGGCCCTAGCTGCACTTGTGCTTGGGCTTGCTGTAGCAGGCCGACCACGGCCCCTAGCTGCGCTTGTGCTTGGGCTTGCAATAACACGTCGACCATAGGTCGATGTACTTACGGGTGCTGCGCTTGTGCTTGGGGTTGCAGCAGCTGCTGGTTTAGTCTCATGCCCATTGTTTGCCTGCCGATTTGCTGCAAGACCACCACCAAGCCTAGCCACATTATTTAGGATGCGCCAAACATGGTTGTGTGCTCGGTTGCCTTCAGGAAGCATCTCCAACAGCGCTAAATGGCTTTAAATAAAAAACCAGTACAATCAAATTTGAGACATTTATTTATCAATTATAGAATGAATAATATAGTACTTATTAATCTACTCAAATACTCGACTAAGAACTAACAGTTTTATTAGAATACTATATGTAACAGAAAGTCTTTTTAATTGGATGTCAATCAGATAAAACCAGATTTGCTGAAAAAAGAAATCAATTGATTCTACGTTCATACATGTACTAAAGAAAAAATGAAGCAAACAATAAAATCTAATTAGAACACATTACCATTATATCTAATTTAGTGCTGTTGCAGTTGACATACTTTCAAGTGACTTTGTGGTACCAGCGGTAATAGGCATGATCGCGGGGCATCTCACCAGTCTGAGGAGGTGCATGGCAAAGTTATTGTTGTCTCATATCCCATGTAAGGATATACGGTCCATGCTCCTCCCTCCAATTCTTTTCCACCTTCCCACGCAAGTCTATTCTATGCAGTTTATCATCGTACACAACATGGTCAGGCCGCTCCTATGCCAACCCAAACTATCGAAGGACACATTCCGGGTGGTGTATCTCTACCATGCAAAAACACACAAGCGGCACCCTTGCCGTCCACGTATCCCTCCCTGCAATGCAGAAGTCAGGAAGGTGGCCGAAGTCTGCCTCGTATGGCTGCCACACAATCTACAATAGAAACAAAAAACAATTATCATAGCATCTTAAAATGTGAAACAAGGGAGAATACATAGATAAAGGGAAAAACAAAAATTGAAATAGAAGATATGTTAATGGATGAAGCAATCATATTCTTAAGGAAAATTAACATAACCAAACAGAATTTTTGAATATTATTACCTAGTTCGATTGCATTGTAACTAATTGCTCACGATAGTGGATCAAGGCCATGCCGGATGGCCTACTCTTCGGGCTTGGCACCCACACCCACCTACAGTTACGAGCGAATAACATAAGATAAGATAATACCATTTAGTTACTAAGAAAAGTACATTGCATAACACACTAAATATCAGGAAAAGACTTACTTAAATGCAAATAAAGCATATGGCCATGGGCCATAATCACATCCAGGTGGGGGCTCTATCCTCGGGCACAAGAATGGCAACCTTGCCCATGCCCAATACTGGACCAAGGTGCACGCCCCACCAATTTGCGATGCCCTTTTCTCGCTTGCCCGACACAACTCTCTGTACAACCAAGCCAAGCAACCACTACCCCAACTATACTGTGGTGGATCACGAAGGTTCCACAGGAACTCCAAGAACATCAAATGCACCCTATCTCCCGACTTGTCCATGAAAAGCTTATCACCTAGTAGTGCTAAAATATAGCACCGGGCATATTGGTGTATCTGAATCTCCGTTGTGTCCTAAGGCAGTGGCACTGCAATGGCGTCAACAAGGCGGCTGATGAGAATTCTTTGCCCCACCAAAGTTTTGTTGTCATTCACCGGAGTAAAACCAAGCAACTCCATGCACAGTTGACTCCAATCCCTATCCACCACAACAGTCGGCCTAACCACGACCTCACAGTCTATAGGAAGTCTGAAAATGACCTCCACATCTTGTAGGGTGATTGACATCTCACCATGTGGAAGATGGAACGTATGAGTCTCCGGCCGCCATTGCTCAACTAGGGTCGATATTAGGCAATGATCTATCTCTTTGGAAGGGGCCCTAAACAATCTTTCCAGCCTTAGCAACTTGATAATGTCAATCACCCGATTATCTTGCATCCGAATGTTTGCCATCTCCTTAGTGCGACCACGGCACGTAAGTGGGCCTGGGTCCTACAAAATCAATAAAAATTATAGCGGTTGTTAGAACTAGAAATACAACTTTGAAAGAACTTGCTAACTAAAAGTCAAAGACAACGTAAAAATTATAGCGGTTGTTAGAACTAGATATTTCACCTCGCCATTCCAAATGTCCTCTGATTGATGATATCGTTGTCGCGTCAACAATGACTCATCAAGCGGACCAGGGTGCAAAATCTCTGGCTCCTCATCGATCCGAGGCTCCATACTACAAAGAGTGCTACTATGAGATCATTAATAGTGTGGGGGCAAAGGAATGCTATTCTACATGCAAGGAAAATCTATACTGAAGAGCAGCTTATTGGCATTATTTAAAAAAGGATGCTAAAATAATGGAAAGCAAGAAGAAGTACATCTATAACTCAGGATTAAATAGAGTACTTTGCTGTAATTAGGGATTCAATCCAGCCTTGATCTTTTCTGTTCCTATGTAATTGGTAAGTTATTTTTTAAAAAAATACCTCAATACAGGTGGAATCCTTTATTTCTCTAGCCTTTTCTGATACACATATACACATGTAATATGCTTTAATGGATTTGACCAGGAGTCTTTATATATCTCTCACACACACACATACACATGTAAATATCTACATGAGAGATGGATTTGAAATTTCACAGCTAAATCATGAAGAAAAAGCATTAAAAACAGTAAAAAAAAAAGAAAACAAGAGAAAAAAAAAATCATAAGGATAATAATTTCCAAAGAATTGGAGAAATCAGCTGATCTTTCATGCAACTTGAAGTGCTCTGAGAGTTATTGCTCATTTGGTTTTTCAAAGACAAGAATACAATCATAAATTATAATCCTGTGATATATAAATGAGAATTATGAAGCATATGCAAGTGGAGCTCCCAAAAGAACTATTTCCTTCCTAGATTAATCAAATCAGTATGGGAAGCATATTTTACCATTTAAAACAAAAAACATAAATAAATTATAAATCTAAGCAAAAAAGACTACAATAATTGCATTTGCAAGGAGAATATGCTACAATTTATAATGACCAAGGAAGATAAAGTCCACTTACATTGAGAGAACAGGCTAATTTTACCCAATGCACGCACAAAATAAGGGGAAAAAAAGAAGAAGGAAACATGCATTAGTATCTTCGATATCATGTAAAACAGCTTGTAGCTAGATACAGACAATTATGTAACACCATGCATGATGGATGCAATCACAAATTGTATCAAATATTAATTTAATATTTGACAACTACAGGGAATTCCACCCATCCATACAAAACGCTCAGTCTTCCAAGGTAAAGAAGACTTAGCAAATGTTATCAGATGGGTGGCCACGTTTTGAAAAAACAGATGCACTGTAACTTCAGCTGCCTTTCTGTTTCCTTTAATCATGTTAATCAGGCTGATGGACTGCATAATCTATATAATACTAAAAGCTGAAGCATAGCATTTAATGTTATTACGCTCCCATTGAGCCACGTCAGCAGTCATGTCATTATCAATTTTTTTCCAATTTTTTTATACAATTTTTTAACATTTAAAGTGAATTAAAAACTCTATTATATTACAATCAAAATATCATATTTAATTTATCTTATTTTTAATTATTCTTATTTATTATTAAATTTTCAATTCCATTTTAACTTTTCATATCCCCACTACTCTCTACCTTAACTTTCTTCAACCTTTCTCATTCCATTTCAACTTTTCATATCCTCACTACTCTCAATATTAATATTATTCTATCTTTTTATCTTCCTTTATTTTTGACTCTTCTTATTCTTATCCTTATGCTATAAAAATCGACATTCTCCCTCTTATTCTATGCATAATTTCTATTTTTCCACACACAAAAGCCTCTCTCTCTCTCTCTCTCTCTCTCTCTCTCTATATATATATATATTTTTTTTTTTTCCTTCAATTTTTGGTATATATATTTTTTAATTTTAGTGTAACAGGTGCTAATGCAGTATTGAAAGCTCCATCAAATGCATCGTAGAAATCAGTTTTAGACTACTAGAAGTCAGTTAGTTTGCTAAAATTGGAATTGACAGGTAATCCAGCTTGATACAATTTAGTTTTATATTTTATGTTGTTATCTTTTTTATTCTCATTGGTTGTTAAATGTTATATTATTGCATTATAAAGATAGTATATAAAAATATAATATTATTTTATTACATAGCATAACTAAAATAATATGGTGTTTATTGCTATAAATTTCATTTTTACTATTTTATTCTCATCTTATTTTATTCAACATTTAAATTTAGCAACATCCTCCATATCATAATTATTTATATTTTGTCTCATTTTTTTAAAAATTAAACGTATAATATTTTATTCAATAAATAAAAATTGTTCTTATAAAGTCTTCCCATGAAATGTTACAATGCATCAATGGAAAAATGAAATACAAAACAAATATCAATTTAAAAACACTCAATTTTATAATAATTTATAAAAAAAAGAATAAACAATTTTCTTATAAAGTATTCCCATAAAACGTTACAATGCATTAATAGAAAAAGAGAATACAAAACACATGCTATTTTAGAAACACTAAATTTATAATAATAATAATAATAATAATAATATCAAACCAAACATATCATAAAATAATAAACTAATAGTTATGGATGTACTAACTTCATGGCAGCAAAATGGAGTGAAATAAAAATAAAAATAAACGTTACAATATGCATATTTAGTACATTAGAATTATCATCAAATTTCGGAAAACAATAGGATGTTAACAAAGAGAGAGAGAAAGAGATTAGTAAAAGAAATCAAACGTTAATTAAATAAATTAATTAGTAACCGTTAATTGGAAAACAAAGAGATCGACGGCTAAAGGAGTAAAAAATTAATTAAAGATGACCTTACGAATGTTATTATAAACTTTACAGTGCAAATAAATAAATCGTTAAATTCACTTAATTAAATCATATAATCAACAATTAAATAAAATCATACAAAATTTAAACTTGAAACTAATCAAACTCTAATCTAGAAAATCATATTTATTATCAAAACTAAAAGGAAAACGTTCTTCAGTAATAATAGAAATATATAAGAAATAAAGATGAAAATTTTCAAAATCTTTTTTTTTGACATTTCATTTAACATTATTTATAAATAATAAAATATATAAAAAAGTCCTTAAATGCTTATATTCTTCACACACCATGACTTTTAAAATCTAATGAAAGGTTCGAAGAATTTAACTCTCATTTAATGCCTCTATTATGAAAATCAACAGCCAGTAAAATATGATAATAGTAAGAAACGTTATAAATGAGAACATGAAAAAACTAATTAGCCACTATTATTATGGAATAGATGTCTTTTTTTTATGCATCTAAGAAAATGAAATGTATAGGGTTTACTTATTAAGGTATATATAAAGATTCACGTTAAAAAAATATGTAAAGGTTTTTTGAAAAAAAAAAGTAGATGTAAGGTTTTTATTAACTTAAAAGACAATGAAAAACCAATTTTTAATTACTACAACCGTTGCTACTCTATAAATCACACACAACACTATATTCAATATCCTAAACAACATAGTTAGGCCCTTTTGGATATACACCACCATATTCAACTTATAAATTACAACCCAAATCAATCATACAATTACACAATCAAAGCATGAACATGTAACATGTATTACCTTCTGAATTATTGCTTGGAATTTTCACAATTATTGAAAGAGAATCTCCAAATTTAATTTTTAGAAAACATCAAGACAAGGTGAATTTTATTCTTTTTAACTTCCATAGAAAAAAAAATATTACGCACATTATTTCAACCCTTATGGAAAAGAAGGTTTACATGTAGCATGCAAAACGTGTTTAATTGACTTAGAGATGTAAAAATTAGTCAACCAACTATGGTAGAATTAAGGTTTCAAATTTTAAATAAAACAATTCTACAATTTCAAATTTTAAATAAAACAATTCTACAATAATAAAAAATTATTTTGTAATAAATATGATTATGAAATGCATTACTTTTCATTAAATTAGTTCAAATTACAAAATAATAATAATAATAATGAGATCACCATAAAAAATAATCATGCGCAACGTGCGGGTCTGTGTCTAG
>NC_044910.1:5351383-5484673 GCF_001633185.2 Quercus lobata | reverse complement strand
GAAATAAAGATGAAAATTTTCAAAATCTTTTTTTTTTTTTTTGACATTTCATTTAACATTATTTATAAATAATAAAATATATATAAAAAAAAAGTCCTTAAATGCTTATATTCTTCACACACCATGACTTTTAAAATCTAATGAAAGGTTCTAAGAATTTAACTCTCATTTAATGCCTCTATTATGAAAATCAACAGCCAATAAAATATGATAATAGTAAGAAACATTATAAATGAGAACATGAAAAAACTAATTAGCCACTATTATTATGGAATAGATGTCTTTTTTTTATTCATCTAAGAAAATGAAATGTATAGGGTTTACTTATTAAGGTATGTGTAAAGATTCACGTTAAAATAATATGTAAAGGTTTTTTGAAAAAAAAAAGTAGATGTAAGGTTTTTATTAACTTAAAAGACAATGAAAAACCAATTTTTAAGTACTACAACCGTCGTTACTCTATAAATCACACACAACACTATATTCAATATCCTAAACAACATAGTTAGGCCCTTTTGGATATACACCACCATATTCAACTTATAAATTACAACCCAAATCAATCATATAATTACACAATCAATGCATGAACATGTAACATGTATTAGCTTTTGAATTATTGCTTGGAATTTCCACAATTATTGAAAGAGAATCTCCAAATTTAATTTTTAGAAAACATCAAGACAAGGTGAATTTTATTCTCTTTAACTTCCATAGAAAAAAAATATTATGCACATTATTTCAACCCTTATGGAAAAGAAGGTTTACATGTAGCATGCAAAATGTGTTTAATTGACTTAGAGATGTAAAAATTAGTTAACCAACTATGGTAGAATTAAGGTTTCAAATTTTAAATAAAACAATTCTACAATAATAATAAAAAAATTTGTGATAAATATGATTATGAAATGTATTACTTTTCATTAAATTATTTCAAATTACAAACTAATAATAATAATAATGAGATCACCATAAAAAATAATCGCGCGCAACGCGCGGGTCTGCGACTAGTATTAATTTAAAAAGACATATTTTATTTATTTATTTTTTTTTATTTTTTTATTTTTATTTTTTTTATAACTGAACAGGTTTCTCAGCTTTAAAATATTCCCCTTCTTTATTACTTTATACCAATACCAAATGAAACAAACTTTTTACCATGCAATGAGCCAACCCCAAACTATTAATAGAACATTTTATAAGTTGGACAATTAGTGCTAGACTTGGACATCTACACCATATCAACGGTATGAAATGGAGAGGATAAACAGAAGAAGCATTCTCAGAATCTTCATGAGAGAGAAATTGATGGAGAAAGAATATAGATCTACTCATTAAACTAAATATATTCTTGAGATACTAACTTATTAGCAGCAAGTTAAATCTGATTTTTTTTTTATTTATTTATTTTTTGATAAGTTTCTGCTTCAGAGACATCACCATGAAAAGAAAAAGACTCACATAGAGAGATAAGGTGAAAGCATTTTTTCTCTAGCGTGTGTAATTTTAGGTAGCCTGCAAGTTTGATTAGATTTTTGTTCTTATTAGTCGGGTCTAATTCTTAGTTTCGCATAAAAGAGTTTTGGCTTTAAGTTTGATCATTGCTATGTACATATGCTGAGTTTTAAACTATGTATCTAAGTTGTAAAGCTATCCAACAAGCTTTTCCTCGTTTATTTCCTGTTGGGTTTTGTTCACCAATTCTAAATTCGTTGCTAGTTTATGGCCATTTCTGCAGGGTTGAGACTCTTGATTGTTAAAGGCTAAATATTGCAGTCATTTCCTTTTATATGTGGTACTGTGACTACTGTCAAAGCAGCTTAGCGAGCCATTTTGACTCACTGGTTTGCGGAAACTTTTTCAATTGTAAGTTCTCAACTTTGTTAGCTGATTGATGCTTTGATTTATCAGTTTAAATCAGGGTTCCATTAGTAAGATTTGGGGAGGATGAGATCCACACATGGACTAAAGACTAATGTTGGAAATTAAGTCAATTAATCCTGCCAAATTTCTCGGTTTCTGATCAGTCCATATGTTGTAAAGAGATTGAATCGGGATTTTAAATTTGGAGGGGTCAAACTATGAATAAAAAACCTTTCCTTATAAAACAATTTCCTATAACCAAAATTAGTGAATTAATTGGGAAAAAGAGCACAAAAACAAAAACAAAGGATAATTTTCTAATCTCAAAATTTAAGCATTTTGTAGCTATTTTGATATTCTTAAAATGTCTTATTGTATTTTTATAGGTAGCACAATTTTTTATAAATAAGAGTCTTGTTTTTTTTTTTTTTTTTTTTTTTTTTTTTTTTTTTTTTTTTTAATTATAAGAAGAAAAATAATATAAGAAATATTTTCAACTTTTGGAAAGTTTCATGTTGCGCATAGCGGAATCTCTAATACAGTAATACCACTTGTGCAATAGTGCTCAGGGATTTGTATAAATTATAGTTAAAGAAAATAAATCAACAAGCACTCAAACTGAGAACACAATAATTTTCATGGTTTGACAAACATCCTTCACTTACGGAGAGATGTCAAATCCATTGTACTCAATAAGTATTACAACGTTGAACCTATGTTACATTGCTATCATCATGCAACCCCAAAAGAACTAACACATTACTCTTCTTCTAAGAATCTTTTTCTCCATCAAGAGATATTCTTTTTCTAAGACTCTACCATGCAAATCTTTGTTGTACTATCTATATATAAGCCAAGTCCTATGCTTGGGCTAAAAAGAAATATTAATTACTTCTTTGACGAGGAATACATAATTTCTTTGACAAAGAATAGAGTTTCCTTCACACAAAGAAAACCCCAAAAGAGTGATCAGTTCACCATTCCTTCCCCACAAACACTCACACACACAATACTAAAAAAAAAAAAAAAAAAAATCTAAATCTAAATCTAAATGGTTAATCAAATCCAATTAGGAATTTGAGACAGTTTTCAACTTTTCAATTATTTGGAGACAGTCCAAATGTGAAAGCGCACATGTTATTGAAAGATGGATGGAATAATCATTAAATTTATTTGTACCATAGATACTATCTACACTATCATATAAAAGAAAGCAGGGTTCTTTGGCATTCCTTTATTACTTCCACTTGCAGCCAATAAGAGCACAATGACTGAGTCTTGCAATTACAAAATGCAGTTGTCAAATAATCCTATGCTGAAAGGAATCGTTTTATTCTTAAAAACTAGCTCAATAATTTACTTTTTAATTGATGGCTTTGTGTAGAAGGAAGTAAACATGCCAAAAAAAATGGCTGATTCTTGATCTTCCTTGGCTGGTGGTTAGCTCTTGATCAGAAGTTAACAGCCCTTTAAATTCTAGTTACGGCCTTAGTTTAGTTTAACTATGTTTATCCTAACACTGAAATTGTCCTGACCTTTATGACTCAATCTGGATGGATACGCTCAAGAACTCATGATACTACTACAAGTCAAAGGTGCAGAATAAAGATCCAATATTGACTCTTTTGGAGATGAAATGACACAATGTTATGGAGGGGAAGATTTTGAACTATATAAGTGGAGTTTCTGTGACATTCTAACCTAAAGGAAAATTTTGTCTACAATTCGAAAAAGCCAAATCTCTAAATAATTTTAATAGCCTGTTTGGATAGAGGGGGGAGGGAGGAGGAGCAAGGGGGAGTAGAGTAGTTGGCTGAAAACTAGGCTAATTTCCAGCCAACTCTACTCTACTCCTCCTCCCTCCCTCGCAATCCAAATGGACTATAAAAGAATTTTCACACCAAATACTATCCCCCCAGCCTTCCCTCTCCTCTCCCCTAAGGGGGAAAAAAAAAAGAAAAAAAAAAGGGCATTGTCCTGCCTACATTGACATAAACCTTTGACTCAGGCTCCTCATGCAGCTGCAAGCAGCTGTGTAAATATACTGTATCCTTCAAATTCAAACCTCATAGGAATAGGATAGAGCTCAAGGTGAACTCTCAAGAGAAGCTCAATTCTTCTTGGACTTCAAAGGCACAGGTCACCAAAAACTGGATTAAAACCTTATCAGGGTTTACTTGGTCTTTTTAATTTGTACTTTGTGATTATTCGTGAGTTCCCTAACTAAAAAAATATAAGTTGATATTGACCTATCTCCACTCAATTAGGAGAGAGCAGATTAAGCATAAGAGCAACTGCATATTTATCAGCTCATCAATGTCACTAGGCTCTTAAACTTCCCCTCTTTGCTTGTTAACATAAAGGATTCACTAGAGGCTGTTAACAGGTTAAAACTTTGGCAGCTTAGGCAACATTTTAATTCAAGTATGATAACATACTTAAGGAAAGGAGTCTATATCGCAACCTGCTAATAAATAGCGAATTTCAACTTATTTATAAACAATGTAAAATCACTTTTGAAGTACCAAATTGTAAAACAAATACATATGATGCCGATATTTTTGCTACTTATATATTGTAGATGTGAAAATGCTGACTATGTAGAAGATAAGATTGCATAAAAGATGATACAAAAACTATACATAATTATATTGTTTAAAAAACCCAAAAATGTTACTGTGTTTCACTAACTAAATACAGCTTCTGCCCATCACCAATCATGTCTACATCAAGAATTTTACCTGCATCTTCTGATAATATACAAGATACACCAATAATCTAAAAAAGTGTTGCTCCACTGTTCTTTACATTTTAAACTGAATTTCCATACCATGAAAGACCATCAAACATCAACTGGCTAAGTAAACTAAGTCCACCTATTATGTGTTATAGAAATTATCTAATTATGCCGTGATCATCATTCCATCACTTACTGCTTTCCTAGTTTCTGCATAACTGTGGACTTCACTGTGAGAGGGAAGACATTCAATAATACCCGGTTTGCCCTTAATAGAGCAAAAACACCAACCCTAGTTTCCTTGAGTTGCCTTGACCCCAATGAACTTGGTTTTCTTGAGTTGACAAGTAAACAGCCTATTTCTTTGCTTCCAGGCTTTGTGCTCTAGACTTGAGATGGCTTCTTTCCAAAAAAGAAAAACAAAACAAATGACTTTTTTCAAGCCATTGCTACTACATTACCTGTGTTCTGGAAAATGAAATTTGATAGAAGCCTAAAAGCATATGAAACAAATACATCAGGGAGAAATTCAAGGTTGGCAATTTAATCAGAAACAATATTTTTGGTCACTGGGAGGCAGAGGAACTCCTGTCCATTGAGCCCAGTCATATACACGTTGCTGCCAGAGCAAACTCATGAAGCTATCAATCAAATTAATGAAAATTTTCTTTTACCTTCAGCAGTAGAGAGGCCAATATGGTCAAATTGCAATGAGAAAACCATAGATATCACCTGCCTGTCTTCAAGGGCCCAACTATTTGTCCCATAACTTGTGGTTCAAACTTCAAAGGGACAAGGACTCCTGGAGACACTAGTTTCATATTCTTGGTGACTGACTACTCCAAGCAATCACACCCCCCTCCCCCCCCCCCTCCCTCTCTCTCTCTAAAACCATACATTTTCCTACCTCTTTTTCATTAAGGGCTTAGGTCAAGAAAGACTTGAATCCAATCTTTTATGGATTCAAGTCTTTTTTCACGTCTTTTTGAGCCATTAAAATCCAAAATTTTCTGCTGCACTAACTAAAAGAAGGCATGGAGCTTTGAGACTTGTGACATATTAAGATTGATCAAGGACTCAACTAACATTTAAAAAGGCCTTCCTGGATCAGGCAACCAGCATGAGATGACTTCAATAAAATCTAGGATAGCCAGTCATTTGATTTATTGGTCTAAGTATAGCTACTATATACCTTTGAGGTAGTTATTATAGATACTAGTAGCATAGATGACAATAATGAAGGTAATAACCATGTAGGACTTGGTAACTTCAAAGGAGCTTCTGGGAGCATAGATATGCAGAGTCTCTGGATGAGATAGTCTTCCTAAACCTTGTAAGGCCAATATAAACCAAATTGACTAAGCCAGGTAATTATGTAAAAAAGGTTTTAACCAAATATTGTCAGCCAATCATCCAATAGCCTAATAGTTTTGGTCAAAATTGTGTAAGATCAATTCCCAAGCTCTGCACAGTTTGAACTAATCCAAACACAATAAGCTTAGTAAACAATATTTCAGCAAAGTATTTGCCTCAAAAGTGAATCGAAGTTCCAAAATGCCATCTTTGAATCAAATCCAAAAATAGGTACTTGGGTTTCCTTGAAATACAACATTTTAAATTTTTTTTATTCAATTCTAACAATCACATAAAAACTAATGTCATTGCCAAAACATAACCATATTCTCAAAACACCAACAAAAAAAACGCACAAAAAAAAACCCAAAAAGATCCGAAATTGAAAAACGAAAAACCCTAGGTCACACCATGAAATTCCAAAATCTAAAATTGGAGAAGGAGTGAGAGAGATAGAGGAATCTAAGAAGCAAAAACGACAAAGTATTGAGAAGAAAGAGAGAGTACCTTCGGCATAGTGGGCTACGAACGACGTTGACAATGGGCTACGATTGCTTGAGAGTGACTACCTTCGTGACAGTAGGCTACAATTTTGCTTCAGCACTAGGTTACGATTGCTTGAGAGTGAATGAGTGAGTGAGTGAGTGAGTGAGTGAGTTTGAGAGTGAGTTTGAGAGGGCGGAGCAAAAGGGTGTTCGAGTGAGTGAGTGAGTTTGAACTTTGAGGATTTTGTAATGAGCCGTTTGAAAGTGCTGTGGATTTGTTTTTATTCTACAGATTTTGAGTCTTAGAAACTTGATTTCTACGTGGCTCCACGTGGCAATTTTGTCCAGCTAAAGGTAGCACAAAAACACTAAACTCGAGCTTTAGAAACTCGAGTTCTAATTAAGTCTTGAGTTTTAAAAACTCGAGATGCTAGTTTCACAAATTCTTTCAAAACCGGGCAAATAATGAAATTGTTAGAATATTATTGTTATTTGGAAAGCATGTTCATGGTTTTTGGGTTTGTGATGAATGTCACTATTTTTTAGCATAATTTTGATTAGGTCCCCAATGCTTTTGTGAATTTGCAGTGTGACACGAAGAAAAATGATTTTGTGATTACTGTAAAATACAAAAAGTCAAAAACCACTAATGAGGTTGGGCTAAGCATATGTGTAGGGACACGATTTTTAACGACCCAAGGATGACGTTGGGCTCGTATGTAAAGGGCTCGAACAATACGATTTGTAGAGAGTGGGCTTGGAAAGGCCTGCCCTTGGGCGCTGGGCAGGGGTCTGATCCTGGTTTCATGAGAACTCATACAAAGGCAGGCTTGGACTGTATAGCTGAGCCTTAAATTGATGTGGTTCGAAAGGTTTGGCTCCTCGGAATTAGTCCGAGGAGCATTACATTCTCACCCTTCTTCCTCCCTTTTCTCCAAGATCCCCTCCCTTTTCGCTCTCTTTCCCTTTTATACTAGTATTTACCTCCCATTCTTTATCTACATGTCAGTTTTTCCTGGTTTGAGGTATTTACTCGTCCTATCAATCCATACGTCAAAGTGGTTGGGAAAAGCTGGATAGCATGGTATGGAGTATGGGCTCGTCAGGCGCTGGGCTCCACATTATGGTGTTGGCAGCTTTCTCATTTGTACTGCTCTTGTACTGGGTTTGTCCTTTTCTTCAGGCGCTTTGTGAGGTGTTGAGCATGAGATCGTCCTCGGCAGTAGGGCTCCTCGGTTTGGGCTTTGGGCCCTTAATGTGAAGTGGGCTGAGATTTCAAATTTCAGGCCCCGCAACCCACAATAGCTCCTCAAAATCCTGCTTCCCGATTTTTAGTTGGGGAGGAGGGTTTTGGTGATGTTGGGCCCACCTCGCGGCTTTGCTCAAGTTCCGTACCTTATTGCTGTTTGTGTTCTTCCATTTGCATGGGAGATGTGCTGAATTAAGAGGCGTTACTTCATCCTTCACCCGCGCAGTGTCCTTTGATGTTTCAGTACTTGAGGCACGCCTTCACGAGGACCTTTAAATCTTGTGGTGGCGGATAGTGTTGGAAATTGTGCCAGAGCTGCCTTGTTTGCAGCGTTTCTTGGGAATCTGCTCAAATTAAATTAAATGACACCTCCTTACCCATTATATAAGTAGGATAGGTGGTTATTCTCCTGGCATATAAACCCTTCTACTCTCTTCAAAATCATAACCCTTTATCCATAACCAGTTCCCACCTCCAGTGTCGTCTTCCCTTAGTGCAATATGTCTGAGGCTTGGGTGGAGGTGGAGGAACTTCATCTGCCACAGAGGCATCGGACCCTTCCAAGACTTAAGGTGATGTGGTCTGGGTAGGGGAGGCACAGATTTAAGGTATCCTCCCACTTGGATATGGTGGGAACGGTACCCCCACCTCTTTCAGTCAAAATCCGAAGCAGGTTTTGGTCATACTAGATTTTTGGTGTGTCAGAAGAAAGGTTTTCCGCCATCAGCGCCGTCTGCTATACCGCAAGCGTGGTTCCGTGGAGGCCCATCAACTTCCGGCTGCCTGCACCTTTTCTCCAACGGTGCTGGCCTCAAGTTGGGTTCCTTGCACCTTTTCTTCAGCTGCGCTAGCTTGAAGTCGGGCTCCCGGCACCTTTTCTTCAACGGTGCAGGCCCCGAGTTGGGCTCTTTGGCTGCCTGAGTTATAGGCATGTAAAAATATTGAGGAATGCTTCCTTAGACGAAATTTTGAAGCGGCAGCACGTCTCTTCCCTACACTTCCTCTTCGGCTTTTTCTTTATTCCCTTGTATCTTTTCTTTTCGCTTTTTGTAGTTAGCTTCAGTGTGAGCTTATTTAAGCTCTTTCGTTGTACACTGTACTGTTTCTTTGTCTTAATAAAAGATGAATTTATTTACTTGTTTTAAATATTTTTCCTTTCTGCAACAACTATTTTGTGAATGGGTGTGCTCCATGTGTGTTTTTATTCAATGATACTTAGAGCAGGAAACCTTAAAACATAATCCGACTAATTCTAATTTACTGACAGTACCAAACATAATAATGATAATTCCCAGTAAATTAAACTCATGAAACTAACCGAGATAACAGCTGAATACTCCGTAATGCGTGCGAGGAAACCGTCCGAAAACGATAAACTCTCAATGATTCATCCGAGGGGGTAGCCGAGCAGTGAGGGACTCTAACTGTGTTTAGATATCGTATGGCATTATATTGCAGTTGCACCAACTCCCCTGGTACCGAGAATCCGAGGGTAGGCTGGGGAATTCATGTAGATTTGGGATTAGCCCACTTATCAATGGGGAACTCTTTCGCGGGGTGGATTCTAAGGGCCATATAACGTCCAGGTTGTGTCCAAACCCTGTATTGTCTCTTCTAAGTAGTTGGTTTCGCCATAGGCTTGAGTCCGAGGACCACGCAAGGCCTTGGTTCTGTCCAAAACTTGTAGTTTTTTTCTTTGTGTACTTGGTTTCCCCATAGGCTTGAGTCCGAGGACCATGCAAGGCCTCGGTTCCGTCCAAAACTTGTATATTTTCTTTTAAGTAGTTGGTTTCCCCATAGGCTTGAGTCCGAGGACCATGCAAGGCCTTGGTTCTGTCCAAAACTTGTAGTTTTTCTTTGTGTACTTGGTTTCCCCATAGGCTTGAGTCCGAGGACCATGCAAGGCCTTGGTTCTGTCCAAAACTTGTAGTTTTTTTCTTTTAAGTAGTTGGTTTCCCCATAGGCTTGAGTCCGAGGACCATACAAGGTCTTGGTTCTGTCCAAAACTTGTAGTTTTTTCTTTTAAGTAGTTGGTTTCCCCATAGGCTTGAGTCCGAGGACCATGCAAGGCCTTGGTTCTGTCCAAAACTTGTAGTTTTTTCTTTTAAGTACTTGGTTTCCCCATAGGCTTGAGTCCGAGGACCATGCAAGGCCTTGGTTCTGTCCAAAACTTGTAGTTTTTTCTTTGTGTACTTGGTTTCCCCATAGGCTTGAGTCCGAGGACCATGCAAGGCCTTGGTTCCCAAAACTTGTAGTTTTTTCTTTGTGTACTTGGTTTCCCCATAGGCTTGAGTTCGAGGACCATGCAAAGCCTTAGTTCTGTCCAAAACTTGTAGTGTTTTCTTTTAAGTAGTTGGTTTCCCATAGGCTTGAGTCCGAGGACCATGCAAGGCCTTAGTTCTGTCCAAAACTTGTAGTTTTCTTTTAAGTAGTTGGTTTCCCCATAGGCTTGAGTCCAAGGACCATGCAAGGCCTTGGTTCTGTCCAAAACTTGTAGTTTTTTCTTTGTGTACTTGGTTTCCCTATAGGCTTGAGTCCGAGGACCATGCAAGGCCTTGGTTCTGTCCAAAACTTGTAGTTTTTTCTTTTAAGTAGTTGGTTCCCATAGCTCTGAGTCCGAGGACCATGTAAGGCCTTGTTCTGTCCAAAACTTGTAGTTTTTCTTTTAAGTAGTGGTTTCCCCATAGGCTTGAGTCCGAGGACCAGAAAGGCCTTGGTTCTGTCTAAAACTTGTTTTTTTCTTTGTGTACTTGGTTTCCCAATAGGCTTGAGTCCGAGGACCATGCAAGGCCTTGGTTCTGTCCAAAACTTGTAGTTTTTTCTTTGTGTACTTGGTTTCCCCATAGGCTTGAGTCCGAGGACCATGCAAGGCCTTGGTTCTATCCAAAACTTGTATATTTTCTTTTAAGTAGTTGGTTTCCCCATAGGCTTGAGTCCGAGGACCATGCAAGGCCTTGGTTCTGTCCAAAACTTGTAGTTTTTTCTTTGTGTACTTGGTTTCCCCATAGGCTTGAGTCCGAGGACCATGCAAGGTCTTGGTTCTGTCCAAAACTTGTAGTTTTTTCTTTTAAGTAGTTGGTTTCCCCATAGGCTTGAGTCCGAGGACCATGCAAGGCCTTGGTTCTGTCCAAAACTTGTAGTTTTTTCTGTGTACTTATTTATTTTTCGAAGGTTAGCCCCTAGACCAGGGCGGGGAGAGTTATCTTGAGGCCGGAAGCCCCTAGGGCTACCCGTGCCATTGGCACTGCAAGGCGTAGCCCCTAGCTGAAGTTTATGTCGAAGCAACAACTGCATGTCGCTGGAGATGGAGGAAACTTCGCGAACTTCTGCCTGATAGAGGCTTGACTCCATCGCCATCTGCGCCGACGCGCAAGCCTTCCCACAGACGGCGCCAATTGTAGGGGCACGATTTTTAACGACCCAAGGATGACGTTGGGCTCGTATGTAAAGGGCCCGAACAATACGATTTGTAGAGAGTGGGTTTGGAAAGGCCTGCCCTTGGGCGCTGGGCAGGGGTCCGATCCTGGTTTCATGAGAACTCATACAAAGGCAGGCTTGGACTGTATAGCTGAGCCTTAAATTGATGTGGTTCGAAAGGTTTGGCTCCTCGGAATTAGTCCGAGGAGCATTACATTCTCACCCTTCTTCCTCCCTTTTCTCCAGGATCCCCTCCCTTTTCGCTCTCTTTCCCTTTTATACTAGTATTTACCTCCCGTTCTTCATCTACGTGTCAGTTTTTCCTGGTTTGGGGTATTTACTCGTCCTATCAATCCATACGTCAGAGTGGTTGGGAAAAGCTGGATAGCATGGTATGGAGTATGGGCTCGTCAGGCGCTGGGCTCCACATTATGGTCTTGGCAGCTTTCTCGTTTGTACTGCTCTTGTACTGGGTTTGTCCTTTTCTTCAGGCGCTTTGTGAGGTGTTGAGCGTGAGATCGTCCTCGGTAGTAGGGCTCCTCGGTTTGGGCTTTGGGCCCTTAATGTGAAGTGGGCTGGGATTTCAAATTTCAGGCCCCACAACCCACAATATGTATTATCAAGATTTTTTAAAAATATTTCATTTATTCTCTAAACATAAATAACATTTAATATTGATTAAAAGTTTATTATTCTCCTAAATCCTCAACTTCTTTCCGATCCCTTGTCTTGATTGCATAGGTTTCATTTCATAGTTTAAATATATACCATTGTAAATTTCTTTAATGTGGCGTTTGGTACAAGGGAATCCACATTACTTTTGACATCTAAATTCCTAAGAATGTGATTCCTTGCAATCTGGACGCCTAGGAATGTAGCTATTCCTATATTTGGTTTCATTGGAAATCTATTAGGATTCCTAGAAATGTGAGATGATAATGTTTGGTTTATTCCTATGAATCTTAAATGAATTATTTATTTTTCCCATTCTATTCTTAGATTTGAATGTGAACTACCAAGTCCTTAAAAAAAATCTTCCTCTAAATAAATAATAAAAAACAAAATATAAACTATTAATTATGATAAATTCATTAAAACTATAGTCTAACATTTTAAAATGACAAGTACAATACAAAAACAACTTTTTAAATTCTCAAATGCTTTGTTCTTAATAATAATTTTTAAAAGAGTTTAATCCATAACAAAACAACCATACAACGTTTAAGTCTATAAGACAAGAGAAAATATATTGATGATTTGTTTTATATTTTATTTTAATTGCTTAAATGATAAGGAAAAATGGTTAAAATTGTCAATTTATAAAAAATACAATTTCCTTTAAGCTTGGGAATATACATACCCACCTGTTTTAAAGGGAATCCACATTCCTACTGAGAGGTGTTCAAAGGGGGAATCTAGATTCTCCTGACATTTGATTCCCTAGCGTGATTTGCAACCAAATATGAGAATCTTTAAACATTCATGAGAATACTAAAACATTACCCTATATCAAACACCACATTTTCTCCCCTCTCCTCGCATGTTTGTTAAAAATATTTAGTATTTAAAAAAAAAAAATCCATAGTAATATCTGAATTATAGAAATTATAATGTGTAATGGAATATTTAAGTAGCTAAAAATAAATAAATAGTAGTTAAAGATATATATATATATATATATATATATATTTATACATATTAAGTAAGTAAGAAGAGTACAAAAACTTTCAAATAGAGAAGTTTGTGTTTAGGAAGCAAATTAGATATTTTTGGGAAAAAATGTTGTAGTATATAAACCAAAAGTTGAGGAATAGTTTTTGTATTTCACCTTTTTTTAGAATTCTTTTTCAACTTGCCCCCAAGGCCAAACTTTTGAAAAATAAGATAATTGCTAGTGATGGCAATATTGTAATTCTGAAATGAGGCTTGGTGGATACCTTTTTTATAAATTAAATAAAATTTTTTTTTAATCTTGGAAAAAGTATTGTATTTTTCTTTTTTTTAGAAGATTTTAAAAACGGCTAAAAAACAAAAAGCCAAGTAACCAAGTAGCATGTGCGGAAATTGGGTTGTTAAAGATTGGAATTGGACCCATTTCGGCCCAATTTGGGGGCCTGTTTAGTCACAACTTTACCAGTTAAACTGGTCAGCATATCAATGTTTAGATTAGAGGCTGCATCCCTTTCTCTCCTCAATCTCTGTGAATGTTTGGAGGTGACCAAATAGAAAGATCTCTCTTTCAATTTTCTCTCTAAGTTAAGGGTTTCTTGGTTAAGATTACAGTATGGATCTTTTTTATAGATGTGTATCATGTAGTCCCACATTCTACATACATTATATATGAAAAAATCTCGTGTTGTTCATGCTGAGTCACCTAAGATGGGGGTTTAGACATTTTAAATTCATAACTTTGAGAAGTGGGAACCATTAGTCCAAATAAAGGGATGGCAATGGGGCGGGACGGGGTGGGTCCGAAAGATGGGGTTTTCGCCCCCGTCCCACATGATTTTGTCTTACCCCATCGTTGCCCCGCCCCACATGATGGTGAAAATTCTCTTGCCCCATTCCCATCCCTTGGGGCCCCTCAAAGCCTCACCCCACTCCGTAAAACTCTACTTCTTGTTAATTTGCCCGCAACTATTGCAATTGTTTTTAATAAAAACTTGTTTCGCTAATAAAAATATACTTGAAATTAAAAATAAATTTATCCTATCAAATCAAACTAATTTTTAGCAAAAATTGAAAAATATTATTAAAATGTATAACAAGACAATATCACAACAGAAACAAAAATTTCATTATACAAAATCAGTGATTTAATAGTATATATTTGTTTAAATAATAAGATTTTAGGGTATGAAAATTTTACAATTTAACCCTTATCAATGCAAGGCAGGGATGGGGAGGGCAGAGCGGGTCGGGTCTAAAAAGTCTAAACCCATCCCTGCCCCGCCTTGTGGTGCGGGGCTAAAATCTCATCCCATCCCTGCCCTATCACATTTGCAAGGCGAAGAAAACCCGCATAGGGCAAAGCGAGGAGGGGTGGGTTAAACGGGGTAGGGCAAAATTGCCATCCCTAAGTCCAATTTATTCGAAACAAACACATTAAAATTTTAGTCTCATGGGACTAGTCATGAGGTAAATTCAAATTCAATCAAACTTCCATTTATATGTGTTTGATATATACATTATTTCTTTTGTGGGTTGTATGTGTATCCACTAATTATTGTTTGACAAAATATGTAATATTAGAGCTTTGAGGTGCCCACCTATTAAAATATACATTCAAAATTAAATTAGACCTACTCAAACACTAAAGTAGTAGCAAGTAACAAAAGCATAGCTTGTCTACTTCAATCCAACTATTTAATTCTAACAAAATCCTAATTGTTTCTTTGGGGTTTTTCTTTTGGTGGTTAAGTGGTACTGTGTTAGTACATGCCTAAAATGCTACCTTTTCCTGGAATTATGATTTCTATATCTCTTATTATGATGGTTTTTGACCTGAAGAAGTAGCAACATAAAATAACAAAAACAATAGCTAGACATCAAAACTGAACACTAAAATCAAATGAGTGCTTGGCAAACCAACTTTGACAATATTCAAAAATAGATAGGATGGATGAGCTCAACCAAATAAATGGGTATATTATGATTATCATCAAACAAGCTTTTTTGGTTACCCCCAATCAGCTATTTCATTGGTTGAACGGTGAACTAAATTTAGTATTCAAAACTTATAAAATATCTACTCAAAACTGCCAAGGGCTTGGGAACTCTTGGACAGTTCGCAGCCTTCACAAAATAGTGAAGGATCATGTTCCCAATGTGTGCTTCTTAATGGAGACACGCCTAGACAGAGATGGTTTCGAGTATCATTGTAGAGAATTACCTTTTCAGAATAAGTTTATTGTGAAGAAGCCCACTGGGGGAGGGGGCTTGGCTCTTATTTGGAAAGACGAGGTTAGACTGGAAGTTATTAATTTCACTGAGCACCATATCCTAGCTAGAGTTGTTGAGGAGGATGGTTTTGCATGGATGCTTACCTGCTTCTATGGTTGGCCTGAAGCAAGTCAGAAACATAACTCATGGGATCTTCTCAAGCATTTACAGTCATTTGTTGACGGTCCGTGGTGTTGTGTAGGGGATTTTAATGCTATTCTCAATTCCTCTGAAAAACAAAGTAGATTTCCCCCTCCGTTTAAACAAATGGATGATTTTCGTAGTACATTGGATGATTGCAGATTAGCGGATTTGGGTTTTGTGGGCTATCCTTTCACTTGGAATAATAAAAGACCGGGGTTGGAAAACACTAAGGAGAGGTTGGATAGAGTGGTGGCTAATACGGGGTGGAGGGAAAAATTCCAAGAAAGTTTGGTCACTCACCTATTCTCTCATGCTTCTGATCATAGACCGGTTTTGCTACATGCACGGTCTATACTGAGATACAGGGGTAGAAACACAAGAGCATTCCGGTTTGAAGAGGCTTGGTTAACCCAGGATGATTGTGAGATGGTCATTAAGGAGGCATGGAGGCTAGCAGGAAACATGGAACCGGGTTGCTGGGAGTTAAGGAGAAAATTAGCAAGTGTGGTTCGGATTTGCAGGCTTGGGGTGCTTCTAAAACCCACCCAGATGAGGTGGAAATCAAGAGACTCCAAAAAAGGGTTGAGGAGTTGAGCATGGCCGACCCAACAATGGAGAATAGAGATGAGTTCCTGGCTGCAAGCAAAAGTCTTGATGACCTGCTACTTAAACAGGAAATTTACTGGGCACAAAGGTCTAGAGTCTCTTGGTTGAAGTATGGTGACAGAAACACTAAGTATTTTCATTCCAAAGCCTCTCAAAGGCGGAGGAGAAATTTCATCCATGGGGTTAGAGATCAGAATAATGACTGGGTGGAGGAACCAGAGAGGGTTGCAGGTGTGGCAATTGAGTATTTTGAGAATATTTTCCGATCAGGTACATGCCAAAGAATGGAGGAATGTCTCAATGCAGTGCAACAAAAGGTGACCTCTGATATGCAAGAAACCTTGTCCAAGGAATATAGTGCAGAGGAAGTGAAAGCAGCATTGTTCCAGATGGGACCAACAAAGGCGCCTGGACCAGATGGTATGAATGCTCTTTTTTACCAGAAATATTGGCATATAGTGGGTGATGATGTGACTGCAGCTGTTTTAGATTTCCTGAATTCTGGTTCTATGATTCCTGATATTAATTTTACTCATATCATCCTTATCCCTAAAGTGAAATCTCCTGAAAGAATGTCTGATTTTAGGCCTATTAGCCTTTGTAACGTTATTTATAAAATTATATCTAAAGTTATGGCTAACAGATTGAAACAGATTCTTCCTCAATTGATTGCTCCCTCTCAAAGTGCTTTTGTACCAGGCAGACTGATCACTGACAATGTCCTGGTTGCATATGAGACCTTGCATGCCATGCATTGTAGGAGAACAGGCAAGAAAGGTTCTCTAGCTATGAAGCTGGATATAAGCAAGGCGTATGATCGAGTTGAATGGGATTTTTTGAAGGGCATAATGACCAAGTTGGGCTTCCCCCATGATTGGATTGACAGGGTGATGTGCTGTGTGTCTACACCTGCTTTTTCAGTGTGTATCAATGGCAAAGCCTATGGAAGAATTTCACCATCCAGGGGCCTTCGCCAAGGTGACCCATTGTCACCCTATTTATTTCTGTTATGTGAGAGGGGTTTTCAGCTTTGCTAGCCAAAGCAGAAGAGGAGGGGCGTCTTACTGGAGTGGCAGTTTGTAGAAGTGCACCCCGGATTTCCCATCTCCTTTTTGCAGATGACTCTTTACTCTTCTGCAAAGCGTCTCAGGAGGAAGTGCAGTGTGTGACAGATATTCTCCAGCTTTATGCAGATTCTTCTGGCCAATGTATAAATTTTGAGAAATCATCTATTTATTTCAGCAATAATACAGATGGTGACCGGAGAGATTTCATAACAAATATGTTGGGGGTCAAGGAGGTGAACAGGTTCGAATCATATTTGGGGCTGCCTACTCTTATTGGTAGATCAAAGTATCAAGCCTTTTCTTTTTTGAAGGACAGAGTTTGGAAGAAGATGCAAGGTTGGAAAGGGAAGCTGTTTTCGAAAGCAGGCAAAGAAGTTCTGATTAAAGCTGTAGCTCAGTCCATTCCCACATACACTATGGGAGTTTTCCTTTTGCCGGCTAAACTTTGCAATGAGCTTAATGCTCTATGTGCAAGGTTTTGGTGGGGTCAAACTGGGGAGGATAGGAAAATTCACTGGAAAAATTGGGGGGTTCTTACTACCTCAAAAAAGGAAGGTGGGATGGGATTCCGTGATTTGAAGGATTTTAACTTGGCTATGCTTGCCAAGCAAGGGTGGCGTTTGATTCAAGATAAAGACTCCTTGCTTTATAAGTGTCTTAAGGCACGGTATTTCCCTCGATGCACCTTCTTAGAGGCTATGGATGTGCCCAATAGCTCCTATGTGTGGAAGAGTTTAATGGCAGCCCAACCAATTCTTAAAAAAGGTTGTTGTTGGAGAGTGGGAGATGGGGCTACAATTAAAGTCATGGAGGACAAATGGATTCCGAATCATGTCACAAATCGGGTGCTTCATCCACCGGCTGAGGAGGAATGGGAGTGGAGAGTTTCTGACCTTATAGATTGGAGGACGAACAATTGGGATCGTGTGATGGTGGAGGCAAATTTTCATAGCTCTGATGCAGAGGCCATTCTCCGCATTCCTTTAAGTCGAAGATATATGCCTGATATGGTTTTTTGGTTGCATACCAAAGATGGGGACTACTCGGTTAAATCTGGTTACCACATTGCAAGATTATTAGCTAAGCAAGATGCTGATGTGGGTGAAAGCTCAAGGGAGGTGATGGATAGTTCGATATGGGCGAAGCTGTGGAAGCTCAAGGTCCCGAATAAAATTAGAATTTTTGGCTGGAGAGCTTGCATGGACATCCTGCCTACCCGGTCTAATTTAGTTCGTCGTAGAATCCTAGATGATGACAGATGCGTAGTGTGCCTACAGGCGAAGGAATCCGGTTATCATGTACTGTGGGAGTGCGGGCTAGCCCAAGATATCTGGGCTGGCAGTTCGCGCCGACTGCAAAAAGGAGTGCCTGGGTTGGATGATATGATGCAGCTGGTTGAGTATATGCAGAACCGCTTAACGGATGAGGAGTTGGAATATTTCTGGGTTCAATGCTGGTTTATTTGGAACCAGCGTAATGCCATCGTACATGGTGGAGTTATTCAAGAACCTGGACGTCTAAATCAGAGAGCCAAAGATTTCTTAGATGAATTCCGGGCTGCCCAGTTTCGTTTATCCGTGTCGGGTACACATACTGTTGTGCAGAAATGGCGTCCTCCATCTGGTTCATCATACAAATTGAATTTCGATGCAGTTGTGTTCTCTGATACAAGTTCATCTGGATTTGGCGCTGTAATCCGTAACAATCTGGGGGAAGTTATGGCTGCTATGTCAGCCAAAGGACCGAGTGTGGTGGACAGCGAAGAGGCAGAGGTACTTGCTTGTCGGAGAGTGCTGGAGTTTGCTGTGGATACTGGATTTGAGGAGCTGATGATTGAAGGCGACAACTCGACGGTCATAAGGTGTTTATCTTCTATACGGGCTTTTCGTTCTAGGCTGGGAAATGTTTATGCAGACATACACGTTTTGGCTGCTGGTTCCAGGTGTAAGTCATTTTCTTGTGTTAAACGGGAAGCCAACTTAGCTGCTCATTCCTTAGCTAGATATGCTAGATCTATTGATGAGGACATGTTTTGGATGGAGGAAACTCCACCTCCTGCTATTGTGGCTGTGTATTTGGACTCTGTTTCTTTGAATGAATGAATTCCTATTGGTTCGGTTTCAAAAAAAAATCTATTGTATATATACATATATAAAAGTTAAAACGTAGTATTTATTGTTGCTACATTACTGTTAAGCCACATCAGTAGTCATGTCATTCCCTCATTTTTTATATTTTCTTTTCTCTATTTAGACTTTCCGTCCCCTCTATTCTAAAAAAAAAAAAAAAAAAAACTCTTCTTCTCCCTATTAATTCACACCTAGGTTGCGTTTGTCATTAGCTTAAAAAGCCAGTACTTTTAGCAAAAAAATTTCAGTTTTAGGCTTTCAGCAAAATAAGCGAATCCCAAACAAACCCTTATCTTATTTTTGCTACTATTTAGCTTATTTTTGATACTATTCATGGGTCCATTGAACTTTTTGATACTATTTAATGGGCCCCATTGTACTATTTCAATTACTTTTTAGCTTTATTTGCAGTACTTTCCCCGAAAAGTTTTTAGTTTCAGCTAAATAAGCTGTTCCCAAATGGACTCCTATTATTACACTTCTTCCAACCTTTTCCCTTCCTTTTTGTCTCTTATCTCCCCACTACTCTCTACTTTACCGTTACAATTTCTTCCTCTTTTTCATATTTTGACTCTTCTTCTCCTCATTTTATTTTGTATAAATTTGATATCATTTTCTCTATTTAGTTCATATTCCCCCCCCCCCACAAAACTGTGAGTACTCTCTCTCTCTCTCTTGGTGGATTTTAGTTCTTTCTTATACCTCTAATTAAGGTTGATAGTTCTTTTTTGTTCTTTCTTATACCTCCAATTAAGGTTAATGGTTCTTTTTTCTTTCTTTTTTAATATGTGTTTTAGTATTTTGCTTCCCCCCCCCCCCCTTCCAATTTCCCATTAGAAAGTCTTCTCTTTTCCTGTCGTAACTTTGGTTGAATTTTACTCTCTACTTTATCGTTACACTTTTTTCCTCTTTTTCATATTTTGACTCTTCTTCTCCCCATTCTATATTGTATAAATTTGATATCATTTTCCCCATTTAGTTCATATTTTTCCCCCACCAAACTATGAGTACTCTCTCTCTCTCTCTCTCGCGGTGGATTTTAGTTCTTTCTTATACCTCTAATTAAGGTTGATGGTTCTTTTTTGTTCTTTCTTATACCTCTAATTAAGGTTAATGGTTCTTTTTTCTTTCTTTTTTAATATGTGTTTTAGTATTTTGCTCCCCCCCCCCCCAATTTCCCATTAGAAAGTCTTCTTTTTTCCTTTTGTAACTTTGGTTGAATTTTGGTTTGGGTTAATACTTAGTTTCTTTTGGAAATAGGAATTTGAATATGCTTATTGATTGTTTGAGTAATAAATTATTATAAAGTCTATTTTTTTTTATTCCTTTAGCCTCATTTTAATTTTAGCTAAGATAACATTGTAATTTTGTGATGAGAGTTTTGATTATTATGTTAATTTTCTTATTCCTTAAGAGATGAGAAATTTGAAACTTATAAAGTTTAGTTGTATATTAGGCAAATATAATACACTACAATAAAAGTTAGAAGAATATGGTTCACTTTAAAAAAATATTAATCAAAAAAATAATAATAAAATGATATATTTGTAGAGATAAAAAAGATATTAAAAAAAAAAATCCTTGTACGTAGAAATATTTTTTTTAAAATAAGTAATACTTAAAATAATTTTTACTTTTTATATATTACACCTCATTACATAATATTTATATTTTCATACATCGCGTGAATTTGCAGCTAGTGAAAAATAAAAAACAAAACCAAAAAAAAAAAAAAAAAAAAAACTTTAGCCAAAAGTTAATTTTGACATGACTAGTCTTTTAACTTTATATAAACATGATTCTCAATAAAAACAAAACCCTAAGTGACTGTTTGGATCTGGCTGAAAAAGCCAATGCGTCTGCGTCTGGCGTTTCCTTTTTTTTTTTTTTTTTTTATGCATGCGTTTCTAAGTAAGAGACAAATTTACTGTTCATGCACACAAAACTATTGTTCATGCACTATTCATGGGACCCACAACCACTTTATTCAGGAAAAAGTATTAAAAATGAGTCTCATGGCACTATTCATACATTTAAAAATTATTTTGCTATAATATTTTCAGTTTTCAGCAAAATAAGTTATATCCAAACGAAGTCTATATATAAACATTATTTTATTAGGTAATTTGCTTTTATTAGTGTGAAGTACGAGGTCATTGTATACAATATATGCTGTCTTTAAAGTAAAATAAATCTTTTTTGTTTAGTCAACTTGAGAAAGCTTGGTGTGAATCATTTTTATAACATTTTCTACACCAAACTTATTGCCATTTTGACCCGAGTCCTTTCTAGCCAGTATATGCTTCTTTCAATTATTTCTTGATATTATTGAATTTCTGAAACTTTATTTTTTAAGGATTAAAAGACAACATAACCTTCATTGATAGAGATATTAAAGCCAGTTAACTCTTAATATGTTTGTGGCAAAACAGCTTTAGTTTTTTTTTTTTTTTTTTTTTTTTTTTTTTAGTTAGTACGTCTACATGTGATGAGAAATGAAGGTAATGCAGGATATAAAATGTAATGCTGGAAAACATAGAGGTTAAAATGAAATAAATTATAACTTTGAGAGCTTAATTTAGAAACTAAAACTTGCCCAAAAAAAAAAAAAACAGTTAGTTAAAGAACTCATTGGTCATTTCGCTCAACCTAGTCAATGTAACACACAACCTTTTATTATGAATGGTTCCTTGGTATATTCTCTGGCATATATAGCTCCTCTCTCTTTTGCATTCTGTTTTTTGTTTTTGTTTTTACTTTCTTGGTCAAGAGTTGTGAAATTGAAGATCAAATCGATGACAGTGATAACCAAATCAATAACTCAACAATCCAACACAAGGTAGTCTAAATACCTTGTTGGACTCAATATGTTTAATGTTTTACGAGTTAATTAATCCTTTTTTGGTAAATAAAAAATTATATAGAGACCGATTATAAGAGGCTCAAACTTAATGAAAAATAAATTACCATTCTCTAGATTTTTCTAAAATAACTCTATGATGGAATTTATTAAATAAAAACCAAAAAAATTTTGCTAATATTTATTTAGGCAAAAAATGTCAATTTTTGTAATGGGGGAATTGAGACACATGAGCCACCTACAAATTTACACAAGTTTCATACTAATTGTATTATGTCAAATGTAATGGAGTACCTAGGTAGCCAATAATAAATAAATAGTATTTTTTTTTTTTTTTTTGAGAATGAAATAAATAGTAGTTAAAGATGGAAAATTAAGTAGGAGACTAGGACTAGGAATACGAGAATATTCAAATGAGAACGTTTGTATTTAGGAAGCAAATTAGATATTTTAGAAAGGAAAAAAAAAAAATTTAGTATCTGACATAAATCCAAAGCTGAGGATTGAGGAATAGTTTTTGTATTTTATCTTCTTCTTCTTTTTTCAACTTGCCGCCATAGCCAAGCTTTTGAAAAATAAGATAATTGCTAGTGATGGCAATATTGTAATTCTGATATGAGGCTTGGAGACCCAAAGACGGCTACCAAACAAAAAGCCCTTGTTTTCTTGTTGCTCGTACTCTTTAAGAGTTTTGTCTGCAAATTTATGAACTATGAAGCATGCAGAATAAAGATCTATGCTACCCCTTTCACTTTTTGATCTTCATATTTCCATCTGGCAAACAAGTAAGGTATCATTATTGGGGGTTTGTTTTGGTTAGATCTTGAAAAATCTCTCTCTTTCTTTTCATCAACCTTGGAACAACAAAATGGGCTCTATTGAGACCAAGGGTGGCCCAACAAATTTGGAGGTATAAGACAATATATTTAAATGAGATTTTTTTTATTATCACTTAAATAATATTTAACTAGTGTTTATTATCATAAATTTTTATATATATAAAAAATCCATTCTTTTTATTTTGCAATATGCTTTGTTTTTTTTTTTAAAAAAAAATACTAAAACTATAACAAGTTTTACTACAAAAAACTTACAAATTAAACGATGTAGCAATGAATGTGATTAGTGACATTTCAAAAAGATTATAAACAAGCATTTGAATGAATGACGTTAGAGATATTATAAATTTTACAACATGAGACTTACAAATTTGTATTATTTCTTGCATTTTTCTATCTGAATTATTTCTAATGATTAGTGACACATATATTTGTATGACCCATGTATTTAAATTTGTATTATCTCCAACATTACTCAATTCTTTGGGACTTCTTAAAAGTAGAGTAAAAAAAGTAAAACTATTTTTTTTCCTATATCTCCCAAAAAAATATATTTAAGTAAAACCAATATTTTTTTTCCCATATCTCCAAAAAAATATATATCAATTTTTGCCCCAAATTTTTTGGGGCCTTTCTTTAGCAGGGGGGCCTAGGTGATGGCCTAAGTGGCCTAGGCCTAGGGCTAGCACTAATTGGGACATTATTTTTCATTTTAGGGGTCGTTTGGTTAACTGCAATGCTACATTACTTTGTAATTTTATATTATTGTAATCTTATATTAACATAATATAACATTATTGTAATCTTAATTTAAGATTATAATAATGTAATCTTAATATAAGAATACAATATTATTTTGTTTAGAAATGTGATGAAATTAAGGTGATGTGATATATTTTGTAATTTTAAATTATGAAATTATTAGAAAAAGTAAAATAAGACAAATCCCAACGTAACATCCTCCCAACCTGCATCACATTATATCAATAGAGAGAAAGGGATTCTTTTTCCAAGGCCAATTACATCCATGGACAACCCCCATTTTCACTTCTTTTTCCTAGATTTTAAAACAATGCTAGCTTTAAACCCTTAACTCTCCGACAGACTATCGATTTGCAGTGACCGAATGTAGAGAATTGTAAGCTGAACTGAACAAATGTGATCAGTATTCCCCCAATGTGGCCAAGCTCCGCATTCCATTCTCCGATCAGCAAGCCACCACCTCCGACCAGTGGATATTTCTCAAGCTGAAGAAATTGGTTTTGGACATTCATGTAGAACATCATGAAACCATGACACGTCCAATCATCCCCTGGGTCCAAGTTGCGGTCTTCTTGAGATTTTCATCATCAGATTGAAGACACTCGCCCAAAAATTCAATACAGAATGGATGATCTCTAAACAGGAGCTTTGTGTTCAGACCAAGCGAATCCGCAAGATCACCCATCACAGCAACTGCAGCCTTTGTCACACTCTCTTCTCTGCAAAATATGAAAGCAAAACCATGAGACTTCTAAAGAAACAAATATAGGAAGAACAGAGAGGATAAGGAAAGAAAAGAAAAAAATCATACCTGTCTCTGTCCAAGAGGACCAGTTCTATAAACTGCAAGAGATGTACGGCATATGGCAACATCACCTCAGGCTTTGAGTTGTTAAAACCTTGGAGAATACCAGAGTAAGCTTCAAAGATGCTACGCCTGAGCTGGTTGCCATACTTCATAGTATCTTTATCATTGGCATCAATCTCAGCACAGATATGGCCAGCTCTCTGCATTGCTGGTACTGCATAAGCAACATATCTCTCAAAATGCTCTCCTATGGCAAGAGCAATGTCCCCAAAGCAAGATAATATGGGAGGCTTCACAGACCGGTGGAGTTCATTACAGCCAAGATCATTGAGAAGGTGTTTCATGATCCCATCACAAAATTTTAAGACCTTGTCATCCAATGCACGACAAATGTCACCAACCACCCCAACTGTAATGGAGCAAACCTGGTATACCTCAAAATTCTGCAATCCCATTTCTAAATAGGGGTAGAACTCATGCATATAGTTCTCAAAATATGGTCCACAGGCATAAGCAAGCGCACCAATTGCAAGCATTGCTTCCTCATGCACTGTAGAGCTACGACAAGCAAACACCCTCAGTAACAATTTCATAATTTTATCTGCTTCCCGGAGTATTATGGGCTTGGTTTCATCTGTACTGCTAAGTTTCTGGATAATGACCTGAAGGGCACTACAGAGAGAAGCTTGCAAGTCACCTTGCATTTCCCTATCATCTGTTGAGCTTATCGGAAGCTGTAGAGTCTGCTCCAACTTATTCACAATGACAGGGAGCTGGTCCTCTATGATGTAAGATGTCTCTGCAACATTCAAACCCCTGATCACTTCATTGAAGGTGTAATATGCAGATGACCTGAGCTTAGAGTCACCACCATGTGTACGATCAGCAGTCCTAATTAGGTTAGCGATGATCTCTATAAGGAATGGTGTAAGAAGAGAGGAACTCAGTCCAGCATCCTCATATCCCTGGGCAAGGTGATAAATTGCCCCACAGACCTTTTCTGCTACATTTGGAGCATCATTAATACTTTCCATAAGGACTGCTAGAACCTGTCTAATGTTCTTAGGAGAAATCACCGAAAATCCACTAGCTGGACTGTGAAATAACTCAAAGATACGACCCAGAGTCCAAGTAGTGGTGTCTCTGACATGGTTATTTTCATCCTTCATTGCAATAAGCATAAAATCCAGACCTGCATGGACTAAGGGAGAGAGCTTGTCAATATTTGGGCCTTCAAGGATTGAGCCAAAGGCACATGTAGCTGCCTCACGACAATGCCAATCCGGCTTTAATATGTTAGCATTGACAAAAGGCATCACAAGGGGCACAATAGCGTCCCCAACAGTTCTCGCAACAAGACCAAGACAGGTCCCACCGGCCATGGATAAATTCCACATGCTTTCATTCTGATCCTGGTCTTCTTCCTGCTGCAATAAAGTTTCTAACAGCATAGGAACTAAATACCCCAGAGCCTTCTTAATGAAATGGAAATCAGGAGGATAAGAGTCCCCACTCTCAGCATTCTCATGCTTCTTCTGTCGCTTTATTTCTTCATCACAGATAACGCTCCAAAACTCTATCGCTTGGAGGGCGACAGCCTCTTCATCTCCTTTTACAGCATTGAAGGTAAGCTCAAAGATAGCATGCATGTAAGGCTCAAGCATCTCATAGTATGTTGATGCTATCAAAACAAGACACTTAAAAGCAACCTGCCTGATCTCCACCTGCTTGGAAATGGCCGTCTCACAGACCATTTTCATGATGTAATTCCGATGCTTGTCACTTTTAAAATTGGTCTGACAAAAGTTTAGAGCATTATAAAGAGCTTTTGTTGCCACAAGACAGACTTCAGGACTGTGCTCAGCAAGGTTCATCCGTTGCACTACAGCAGTGAGAACAGAATTTAGTTCACATTGTAGAACATCCTTATGTGATATCTCCTCGTACACATATCCTAGAGTTTCCAAGGTTGCCTGCTTCAGACCAGCTGGCCTATCTTGTCGATTCATATTGGAAAGCAAGGATCCAATTAGCTCAGGCCACTGCTTCTTCGGAATTTCAATAGAAGCAATTTTAGCAATCACTTGTGCAGAAGTGTGCCTTGCCTCTGTTGCAGCCGACCAAAGAGTCCCTGAGAGCAAATGTTTGATTTGGGATTTAATGGAAATGTCAATTTGCATCCATTTTTGAACAAGATGCTCCTTTCTAACAGCATCTTTAGCATCTAATGAGTTCTTAAGCACAATTCCAGCAAGTCTTCTTGATTCAATTGGTTTATCGTTGTTTGAGAGCTCAACTGACAAGGAGAGAAGAAAAGAAGGAAGGTTCTGCTCTTGCAAGAGTAATAGATTGGCCTCTGCGTTAGTACGGACATTTGCGTCAGGTGACTGAGCAGACAGTAGGAACTGGGTAATCTCCAAAGCCATTCTGCCCAATAGAAGAACACATTAAAATCTTTAAAAAGTTATTAAATAAAAACTAGACTTTTACACCCAATAGATTATAATTGAAAAGTGATATTGATTTTGAACCACGCCTAACAAATTAAAAAGTGATTAAAATAAAAACTGGTTCTGATTCCAAAACCACGTGCAAAAGCAAAAGCTTCAAAATTTAATCACCTACAAATGGCGGAGACACCAACACCTTGTCTTCCCACCGAAATTCGTACATTTATAATTAAGCTTCTTAATACTTACATTGTGAAAGGAAATTTTTATTTTTTCAGAAGCAGTGAAACCATTTCTGCATGGTCAACAGAAATCTTTGCTTGGAAGGACATTCACACATCCAAAGGCACTTAGTTTTTATGTACAGTACTTGTATGTTCTAGCAAATAACTCAAAACTTAAAATAAAAATAAATAAAAAAGATGTGATAATTGATGGTTTGAAGATGTTTCATTCCTTCTAGTAGATCATTTATCGAGGAGATTCAAACGATCAAAAGTAAAAGGGACAACATCAGAGCCTGTATAAAATAAAGATTTAGTTTGATGAAAAGTATTATCATATTCTTTTCTTTTCTTTTTTTGGATATTTTAAAGCTCAGTGGCTGTTAATTCTCTTTAGATAAATTTCAGAGCTTAACCCCGGACAGCTGGTGCTGTTGAATAATGTAGTGTTTTATTGATGGACTTCAAAAACTTGTAAACTCACATCTCAATCAGTCACAGAAAAGATAGTTTAAGTTCCAATTGATCATTCTTTTGGGACCATTTATGCAGGTACACCCTAACTTGATAAAAGAAGAAATATTAAATAGATATAAAAATGAGAAAATTGCATTTTACTGTCCTAAACTATATCTCATATTATACTTTACACCTTAATATTTTCGAATGCACATTTTACACCCTAAACTATGACCCTTCTTACTTACAATTTGCACCCAAACTTTAAGTTTGCTATTAACTTAAATGGAAATTTAAAGTTTATGGTGAAAAATGTAATTAAGAGTATAGTTTAAAGTGGTAAAATGTAATATATGTTTTTAAAGAATTGAGATGAGTGGCAATTAGGTCTTTTCACGTGGTACCATATTTTTGTCATCTAAGTTAATAGAAAACTTGATGTTGGGGTACAAAGTGGAACAAAGATCATAATTTAGGGTGCATAACATGCATTTAAAAAGTTTAGAGTGCAAAGTGTAACTGAGAATATAGTTTAAAGTGGTAAAGACTAATTTCTCCTATAAAAACACTAGAATACCATCTTAAGATACAAAGACAAGTGAAGATATGGATCAATTAGAAGGAAAAGCTCAGCTTTGTAACAAAAAATTCTGGTTGGATCTCTGAACCTGCTTTCATGAAATTGAAGTGTGTCTTATTATGTTTTTAGGAATTTGAAACTATCTATTTGTATTATCTAAATAACTTGCAGTGGATAAGCGATATTATTGTCACCCATGACTCATCTGAGGCAACCTTGATTCTTGTTGGAGAATAGTTTACAAGCATCCTAAAAAATTGACCAGAATTTTCGTAAAATTTTCTGCATCAAAATTCTATCACTAAAATTGGGGAACTTCTTCAAGCAACAGGGGTCTTCATTTTTTTTTTTTTTTTGGTGGGAGTGTGATCAATCCGGGTTCCTAAAAAAAAAAGAATCTGGTTTGGAGAGCTTGCAAGGGCACTTTACCAACTCGTGTGAGTTTATTTAAGAAAGGCATTATCAATTTTCTTACGCCGAGTCTTTTATGGCATTATGAGGTCAGCAGGCTAGCTTAGAAAAATATACAAATTAAGATAAGAGAAATCTATAATATGAGAGATTTAAAAATGCAGTGCATACTTCTACGAAGGTGTTGGAGCAATTAGAGAAAGAGAGACAAAGGGAAACAAAAAGCAGTTGGATAAGATGTATAAAAAACAAATGGTATGTTCATACCTCTTAATTGAGTTTTGAGTGATTTCCTTTGTCTTTGAAATTACTGGGAATGTGGGACGTGTAGAATTGGATTTGTTCTTTAGAATTTGAAGAAGAAAGAAATAAGATGACAAAAACGGAGAGACGTGTAGAATGAAGTAACGGTTTATTAGTGAGAGTAGTATGTTAGAGAGAACAAAGAAAACAAAAAAACGAAAAAACCTAAACTGTTTTTTTAAATTTATCTAGAATTTAGGAGTTTTAAAATTAGTTATTTTACATGTCTAACCCTATTATCTTCTATATATATATATCTAAAAGCTGAAGCGTAGCATTTATTATTACTACGCTCCAATTGAACCACATTAGTTCCACGTCATTATCTTTCTCCTTCCCTTACCTTTTCATCTCCCCACTATTTTTCCAACATTTCTTCCTCCCTTACCATTTCATCTTCACACTACCCTCTACATTAATATCATTATTCCTCTTTCCCTTCATCTTCATTTATTTTTGTCTCTTCTTATTCACACTCTCTTACTATAAATTTGTCACTACCTCTTCCATTCTATGCATAGTTTTCCCTCACAAAAAAAAAAAAAAAAAAAAAAAAAAAGGTTCTCTCTCTCTCTCTCTCAATTTTTTGGTGGATTTTTATTTTTTATTTTTATATTTCTTGCATCTCTGTTTTAGGTTGATAATTTTTTATATTTTTAAAACTCTACTTTGGGTTAATGTGATTTAGTTTTGTTTTTAATTTTTTTTTTTTTTTGTCTCTTTGATTGTTAAATGTTATCCTATTGCGATATCAACAATTAAATATAGCATAAAAAAATATAATATTATTCTATTACATAGCATGATTTTTTATAGTGCTAAATTTAGATGTTAAACTATGAGACTTTACTAATTTTTATTTATTTTTTAATCCTTTTTGGTGGACAAAGTATAATTAATAGTTGTCTTAAAAATACTCTATAATGCCATTTATTTAAAGAAAAGCAAATGTTAACCAAACGAAAATAATCGGATGGGTGACGAATTTTAGATTTTGCAATTTTATTTTAATTACAATTATTATTTTATAAGAATGCATATATAGAAATTTAATTCTTAGATTTTGCTAATAATTGTTTATTAAATAATATGTTTTTGGTGGAGGAAATTACATATTTTGCAAAGAAAATAACCTTAATAGATTATCAACAACAATTAATTTTTTAGATTTCCTAATTGGTCCAATTAATCATTGTAAAGTTTTATTAATTTTTTAGTTATGCTTTTCGGTGTTTTGGATTATAGGCAAAAAAAATAAGGTTTGAGCAAGTTTGTTTAAAACTAAAAGAATAATTTTCAAATTTTATATTCTTTTTAATGATTCACAAAATGTTATAAATAACTTTTATTAAAAATGAATATTTGCATTGACTTGCCTTTTGAATTTTTGAGAAAAATTGTATTATCTTCATTTTGGTACGACAAAATTTATATTTATGAATTATGATTGTTCCTATATAACATTTATGGTTTTTCCTATAGATTACGAAATAAATTACTCATTATTAAATTAGTTTAAATTATAATAAAAATTAATAAAACTATCATAAAAATAATTATCACGCGCAACGCGTGGATTCGCAGCTAGTTTAAACTAACTTATAACCCCATGCATATGTATGGATATACTTAAAAGATACTAGCCTCTGAGCATGCGCTTACACGCGTACTCAGAAGCTCTTCTATTTTTTGGGATAAAGTTTAAAAATTTGCATCTATTATAATTTGGGATTACTAAATTTTTCAATCACAAAAAAACCTAAGGGTCACGCTCATGCTCAGATGCTAATATGAAATAGTAAGTGTGGAAGAAGATAATGTTGGTAAGAAATGAGATGAAATAATAAAGGAGAAATTGAAAGAATATTGTGAGTTTGAAGTCTTTGAGATCTAATGTTATTAGAATTTTTTCTCATACATTCCACAACATTGGAAAGGGTAGAGAATAACAAATGAAATGAGAAGTTTTTTTTCCAAGAAATTGTAATTGTTATTGTTGTTGTGGTTCTGATTTTAGATTTGTTGTTCTAATTTTAGATTGTGTTATCATTTAGATACACTTGAGAGAGAGAAATGAGTTTGGTTGAGATGGGAGAGAGTGAAAAAAAAAAATTATTCTTTTTATTCAGCCAGGTATTTTTTTTTTTTTTTTTTAAAGAGATAATAATATTTTGCAGTTGCTACAATGCTCTCTACCTCAAGATAGCTACTCTCTACAAAAATTTTGCAAAAAAATTAGTTTTAGGGTCCATTTGGTTGGAGGGGTGGAAAAGTGGGAGGATAGAAAATTGTGAGAAAATGGAAGATTTTAATTTCCTTCCTTTTTGTTTGGTTGGGAGTGGAAAAATGAAGGGATGGAAAAAATGAGTTTATATAAATTTACGCATATACCCTTATTAAAAAAATGATGCCCAATTAAAACTCAAAAAGTGATAAACAACCAAAAAAAAAAATCAATCACCTAAATTTATTAAAAAATAAAAATAATGTCCATAAAAAAAAAAATCACATCTAAACAAAATAAAAAAAAAAAAAAACTAGACAAGCTAAATCAAAAGAAAAGGAAAAAAAAAAATGAGGCAGGCAACGTAGGAAAAAAAGAAAAAAAAAGGTGAAGAAAAGCAACGTGGGTGAAGGTGCAATTGTACATGGGCATTTTCATCCAAAAATGATGTCCAATTTCTTCCTTCAGTTTTCTGTCAATTTTGGAGATAAAACTTTTTAGTTGGCCAGGGGAGAAAACACTTGGGCCCCACCATTTATTTTCCTTCCTTCTCACCTAACCAAACACACTTCAATAAAGTTTTCCTTCCCATTTTCTCTCCAAAATTTTTCATCCATCCTATTTCACCTCCAAACAAACACACCCTTAGAGAGGCAGTTAGAGCTGATTATTTTGGGTTTGCTCTCCAAAGATAAGTTTAAAGAGCCTAATGCAGATGCTCCAAGTCTTGTTCCTTGACATAAAATTAAGTAGAAAATTGCGATACAATCATGAAATACTGATATTAAATACTTTTTAGACTTGTACATTGGCTCCTTGACTAGGTCAGACAACACAAAGTCATGCTTTAAAATCAGTATTACTAGCATTTGTATTTTCATTTTGTGCATTTTCAAAATCTCGAACAAAAACAATCGATGTTTTCTCAAATTGGTGAAACTAAAGTTTGATTGAAAAATGTGGAGAACAGTTAGTATTGAACTAATTTTTTTGTTGTACATGATGGGGTGATCGTATCTAGAATGTACATTGGTAGATATAACACTGTAAAACTTAAATAAAATAATTGATATGTGAGTGAGAGAGAGATAAGGTTGTGATTACTGAAAATTTGGAAGAGAAGACATTGTAACAATAGATAAACGAAGAGACACAAAACTCATCTTTGGGCTGAAGATTATACTTGAAATTTTAATTGTATCCACTAAAAAGATTATGAACTATTCAATTTTAACAATTACTTGAAATTAGAAAGAAGAAAACAAAAAGTTGTAATCAATTTGGGTGGTTGAATAGTCAAACATTTGTATCTAATGTATAGTAACATTTGTAATTTGGAACAAAACATTAGCATTTAAAACAAATAAATAGTAACGGTTGAACAGTAATAGAATCCATCAGCATGTTCCATGATATATTTAATTATTTTAAAAAAATAGAGAGAAATCACAAAGTAAAAAAAAAAAAAAAAAAGGACTAAAAAAAGATATGACGTGGAGGATGAGGTGGCTTAACAGGAGCGTATCAACTTTAAATGTTAAGCTTTTAGACATAGTAACACCCAATAATAACATGTCACCTAATATTTGTTATGAAGATATTGTCGACGTAGTATTTCTCGGAAAAAAAAAAATCCACACAAGCACACATCACACATATTCCTTTTTTTTTTTTTTTTCCTCTACCCCTTCCTTTTTGGTTTCATCATAGTCAAACACACACACAGAAATAGGAAAAGCCCCTCTCCACTATCACCTCTTCATCACCGTTCATCCTCCTCCCCACTACCGAGTGCATGCAACCAAGATTGGGTCAGATCGGCTTCTATGTTCCTGATGTATTGTTTTAATTAAATTTGTCATTTTCCCTGTTCTTGATCTATTGTTGTTGTTTTGATTTTAGATTTGTTGTTCCAATTAAGTATGTTTTTTCCCCGTTTTTGATCTGTTGACTGTTATTGTTGTTGTGGTTCTGATTTTAGATTTGTTGTTCTAATTTTAGATTGTGTTTGTTATTTGATTGTGTTATCGTTTAGATACACTTGAGAGAGAGAAATGAGTTTGGTTGAGATGGGAGAGAGTGAACAAAGAGAAAAAATAAAAAGGAAAGAGAAAGAATATTCTTTTTATTCAGCTAGGTATTTTTTAAAGAGATGATAATATTTTGCAATTGCTACAATGCTCTCTACCTCAAGATAGTTACTCTCTACAAAAATTTTGCAAAAAATTTAGTTTTAGGGTCCATTAGGTTGGAGGGGTGGAAAAGTGGGAGAATAGAAAATGGTGAAAGGATGGAAAAGTGAGAGAATAGAAAAAATTTTAAGGTGATGTTTGGTAACTATTTTTTTCCTCAGTTTTCTGTTTTCAAAAACAATTTTCTATTTTCTAAGGCAAAAAACTTGTTTGGTAACTGTTTTAGGCAAAAATCAAAAACTATTTTCAATTTTCATATTGTGGAGGAAACTCAAAACTGGTCTGGAGCTGTTTTTGTTTTTCAGTTTTCCCTCACCTAAGAAAACACACTAAAACACGCCTGAAAAACATCCAATTAATGAACCAGCGCACTGGTTCGACCCACAACAATGACAAAAAGTTTTTCCCGCGCCTCCTTTTTTTTTCATTCAATATTTTAGCGCCTAACTCTGATAACCCTTTATCTTGCTCTACGCCTCCACTGCCTCCCTCTTACTCACAGAGAAAACCTTGATTGAGAGAACAACTTGTAAGGTAAGTGAAAGGTCTTCACTGGATTGTCCTTCATGAATGCCTCTTGTTTTTCATTAGATTCTTCTACTCCTTTTCTATTCATCATCTCACTCTCCTTTTCTTTTTTTTCTCTTTTTCTTTTTTGTGTGTGCATGATGTAGCAGGACTGTGTGATCTCAGATTTGGGGAAGTATTTCATAATTTTAGGAACCCAATCACTCAAAGGTACGGGTCTTTTCCTTTTTCTTTTGTTCATGGATTATTCTGAAATTGCTAGAAGCTTGCTATGTATTTTGCTTTGAATCTGGGTATGGGCGTTGAATTTGGGTTTACTCAGAATGGGTATTTTCTGTGTGTGTTTGGTTTGGGATTTTGGGGTTTTGGGTTTGCTTTGGCCATGTTGGTATGCTTGTAGGTTCTATGGTGTTGGGTTTGTGTGTGTCTTGCATTCCTGTCCAATATATATTATATATATGCTCTGTTTGATCAAAAACTGTCCAATATATATGTATGAATTCCAAATTGAAGGCTTGAGAAAGTCCTTAATCCCATGGAGTTTATTCAAGTGCGAGGGAAACTATGAGAAACAATCCACGATGATATAATCTAATGTTAATTCAAATATAGAATCTTGTCTGCAATGACATATTCAGATTGAAATTAGTAATCAATGCTTGAACATGTTATCACATTCACAACTGAAAAATTAAATAAAAAAATAGACGAGTGTTTTGGAGTAGAAGCTGGTACTTCCATGCCATATTCTTAATTTTAAAACTTTCCATTTTCTTTGAATGTTTTTAGCCCTTATCTTGGATGTTTAAATTAGTAAAATGAAAAACAAGCATTGAGGGTTTGTTTGATCAGCCCATGGGAATTTCGTGGCTCAATCTTATTCTGATTGACATTTTAAGGAACTTGTATGTGGCCATTTGAGAACTGCTGTTGTCAATCAAATTGATGTTATGACTTCCATTCGAACTTCTCATGAATGTTTCTATTTCTAGTTTATTATATTTTTGTTATTGATGACTGCTTTTTTGGTAATGGCCTTAATTAAAGTGAAAGATTTCTCTATGATGTTATATAAAATAATGGTTCTTTTTAATTTCCATGGGATGTTCAAATGCATGTTAAATTTTTTTTTTTTTTTTTTTAATGTTTCTCTGGCTACCTTGATGCATATGGATAGGACCATTTGAATTTTTCTTCTATGATGGCTTTACAAGAAGTTGCACCAGAGATTCTTCTATAATAAGGAGTTTATAAATTATATAAACAAAAAATCTCAGAGTTCATAAAAATTTAGGTAGAAGGATATCAGAAAAATCAGCTTGAGAATTGTTAGGAGCTTGGTAATGAAGAGAGGTTTTGCTGGATTTGTGTGGGAATTATTGTGTTTTTTTTCTAAGGGGTTGAGTTTTAACAATTTGGGTTGTTTTTTGGTTTTAGTTTGATTTGTTCTTGTCAGTTGTTGAGTGTTTGTATCCTATTTATGGTGAGTTCTTTTTCTTTTCTTTTTTTTTTTTTTTTTTTTTTTTTTTTTTTTTTTTTGGGTATCAGGCATTTGTTGTATACAATAATTTTGACTCATAATAGGAACAAAAAAATGTCAGACAAAGGGGAAAGTGAGAAGATGAGTATTTTGACTCATAATCAATGCATTCTAGGTGAAAATGTATCTTCTATATAAAGGACAAATCAAACTAAGACCACAATCAGGTTATCCAAATAATAGCCATCATTGATGCCACGTTATTTTATTTTTATTTTTTGGATGAAATTGATTCCTTGGCATTGATGCCATGTAGTAAACTTTTTAGTTATTGATTATCTTTTATGACACTTGATAATTGTTATAGTTTCAGTCTTACTTATATGATTAAAGTTTTAGGCTTGAATGTTATATATAAAACAATTGATTTATAATTTCTTTAGGTGTAAGGATTTTAAATGCTTTGGAGCAAACATGTTTTTGAATTAGAATAAATATAATTTTTTAAAAAAATATATTAACCAAAGAAAACAAAATTCAACTTTTTCAAAAACAACTACCAAACAAATTTCCTGAATTTTGTTTTTGAAAAACGTGTTTTTCAAAACAACTAACCAAACGTGTTTTTCATTTTGAAAACAGAAAAAATTTTGTTTTTTTCTTTTTCCTTTGAAAACAAGAAAATGAAAATAGAAAGCAAAAACAGTTACCAAACTTAATTTTCCTCCTTTTTGTTTGGTTGGGAGTGGAAAAATGAAGGGATGGAAAAAATGGGTTTATATAAATTTACGCATATACCCTTATTAAAAAAAATTAATGCCCAATTAAAACCCAAAAAGTGATAAACAATCACCCAAAAAAAAAAATCACCTAAATTTATTAAAAAATAAAAATCATGTCCATAAAAAATCACATCTAAACACAAAAAAAAAAAAAAAAAAAAAAACAAAAAATGAAAGCAAAAAAAAAAAAAAAATACTATACAAGCTAAATAAAAAAATAAAAAATAAAAAAATAAAAAAAAAGGAGACAGGCAATGCCAGCCTAGTAAAAAAAAAAGAGGCAGGCAACGTAAAAAATAAAATAAAATAAAAAAGTGTGAAGAAAAGCAACGTGGGTGAAGGTGCAATTGTACATGGCCATTTTCATCCAAAAATGATGTCCAGTTTCTCCTTTCAGTTTTTTGTCCATTTTGGAGATAAAACTTTTTAGTTGGCTAAGGGAGAAAACACTTGGGCCCTATCATTTATTTTCCTTCCTCTCCATCCAACCAAACACACTCCAAAAAAATTTTCTTTTCCATTTTCTCTCAAAAAATTTTCATTCACCCTATTTCACCTCCAAACAAACACAACCTTAGAGAGGCTGTTAGAGCAGATTATTTTGGGTTTGCTCTCCAAAGATAAGTTTAAAGAGCCTACTGCAGATGCTCCAAGTCTTGTTCCTTGACATAAAGTTAAGTAGAAAATTGAGATACAAGTAGTGCGTATACGATACCTACTTGGTCAAAGTGATGCAATCATGCAATACTGATATTAAATACTTTTTAGACTTGTACATTGGCTCCTTGACTAGGTCGGACAACACAAAGTCATGCTTTAAAATCAATATTACTAGCATTTGTATTTTCATTTTGTGCATTTTCAAAATCTCGGACAAAAACAATCGATGTTTTCTCAAATTGGTGAAAACTAAAGTTTGATTGAAAAATGTGGAGAACAATTAGTATTGAACAAATTTTTTTGTTTGTACATGATGGGATGATCATATCAAGAATGTACATCGGTAGATATAACACTGTAAAACTTAATTAAATAATTGATATGTGAGTGAGAGAGATATAAGGTTGTGATTACTGAAAATTTTGAAGAGGAGACAGTGTAACGGTAGATAAACGAAGAGACACAAAACTCATCTTTGGGCTGAAGATTATACTTGAAATTCTAATTGTATCCACTAAAAAGATTATGAACTATTCAATTTTAACAATTACTTGAAATTAGAAAGAAGAAAACGAAAAGTTGTAATCAATTTGGGTGGTTGAATAGTCAAATATTTGTATCTAATGTATAGTAATGTTTGTAATTTGGAACAAAAACATTAGCATTTAAAACAAATAAATAGTAATGGTTGAATAGTAATAGAATGCATCAGCATGTTCCATGATCTATATTTAATTATTATATAAAAAATAGAGAGAAATCACAAAAAAGGACTAACAAAAGGTATGACATGGAGGATGAGGTGGCTTAACAGGCGTATCAACATTAAATGTTACGCTTCAGCTTTTAGACATATATAGATATAAATAATATATAGATGGAGGTAGGATACTTAAACCTAGATCATGGATTTTATGCACCACCAAGGGTGGTTAGTCTAGTAGTCATGGGTTCACTCCTAAGGGTTTGGAAGGTGAAGGTCCTAGGTTCGAATCCCGCAATGGGAAGTGTCTGGAAATTACTTCATGCTCACAGCTCATCCAGCAGGTAGAGTGTTACTATAGTCACACCCAAGTGAAAGGCGCTAACTCAAATCGCCTCCCCCTCTACCTGTTTTTCATTCATAAAAGAAAAAATAGATTTTCTTAATTCTCTTTGGTCCTTGGTTGTGGTCATTGGTCTAAGGCCCATCAGACTAAGCCCAAGATGAGTGGCCATTTTGTGTTGGATCTAATTGTTATCTCTCTTGGTGGTGTAATAAAAAAAAATACTTGCCTAGGGTAATTTTAGTGTTAATTATAAATTTACAAGCATGACAAGTATACTTCATTTCGTTCATGTGATTATGGTAACTAGGGCGTGTATTCAACCCATGAATTTGATAAACCCAACCATTGGTTTTTCAAGGGTTGATGGTTTTTTTTTTTTTTTTTTTTTCATTCAAGATAGGTTGGGTTTGGGTTAGCAAAATTTTCAACTCAAATAACTTGACTCAATTCACACTATTAATAGTCTGATAAATGCACGTTGGTCATTGAATTCTTAGTACACCAATATATGCAAGATGAATTCCTAAAAAAAGAATGCAAATGAGAAAAATAAAGAGAGAAATAAAGAAAAGCTTAGAAAGTAAGTTTGATTAATGTCTTCTAATTATGCTAATATGTACCCCAAAAAAAATCCTCTGTAGAGATGATTTCTTGGTTTTTTTTTTTTTTTTTTTTTTTTTTTTTAGCTAACATGGTTAGTTGATTATGATAAAATTGTGACATATTAAGATTTTTGTTTCCTAAAAAAAAAGAGCAGAACTAGAAGAGGGAAACAATTTACATATACCTAAATATCTTCTATGCCTTTGTCAATATTAATCACTATGATAAAAGGTTATATTTGGCATGTCCTAACTAGTATCTCCAAGAATTTTTACTACAAGTCATAACAATTTCAATCCTCAATCCTCTTAGGACTATGAGACTATACACTTCCCTCCAATAGAGATGAGTCAGCTGACAATGTTAGAAGTATGAAACTCAAAACTTACAAAATGAATTGACATTGGGAAGTAGCAATTGAAGGGTAAAGCAACCTCTTGCTTGGTAGTCTTCCACTTCTATCACCATTAAGCTTTTCACAGTGTTGGATTTACCAGAGTTTTCAAAGTCAGTTGGGCTAAAAAGATCAGATTTCCACAAATATGAATAAATAATTTGAATAAACATATAAAACACACACACACATAAGTCTCATTTGAGTAACTCCATACAAGTAGAGAAAGACAAGAAAATGATAAATGATAAATGATATCTCTTATGATACTAGGGCATGAGGAAATTAAAAAACCTAAACCCGTGTAGCCATTGTTGGAGGCTGGGCTCCACATCCTATCTTGATTGCAATCCAAATCTTTAGCTTTATTCATACTTTGTGGAGTGAATGGGGGGGGGGGGGATTAGCTTTTCACAAAAAATAATATAAAACACTAATTGCCAATCCAACAAGCATAAATCAAAACTCTATTTGGCAGATTTAGGACAGCAAACAAAACAAACCAAAACATGGTTGTTAGGTTCTAAAGACTTAGGTATTTATGTATTTAAAACTCTAATATGTATTGTTGGCAAACCATGATCAAAACAATGTGTTTAGAAGTGTTTTAGTCTTGCTCAAAGTTGTATATTTTATGTAAAATTGGAATCGAGCTAATGCAGAAAGTATTGTGCATTTCGGTCTGGTCGATAGATCGAAGCTTAGGCTCGATCAATCAAATCTCGAGCAGAATGTTTTTTTCTGCAGATTTCCAACTTAGCCCTAGTTGTTTAAAACGTTTAGGGTTTTCTAATTTGTCATAAGTATAAAAGGCAAACCCTAGCCACGTTTTAGTGTTGCTCATATTGCTGTTTGTGTAAATCTCTTTTGAGATCTAGAGGAGCTTTCCTTTACACAAACTTAGGGTTTTTAAGGAGGAGATATTATCTACACCTTGATGATCAACTCGGTTGCTACCATTGAAGCTTAAAGAAAACACAAGCGGGTGTGCTTGTATCTGGTGGTGAATCCAAGAAAGAAGGAATCCATGGATTCGGAGCCTGCACGTGGTCGTGTCAGTAAGTTTTACTGGTTGGTAGCAATAAGAAGTTGAGCGTGGGGGCTTGTAAGTCTTATTGTATGAACTTCGATTCTTTCAAGATGGTGGATTCAAGTTTACCTTAAGGATAGCTAGGTCAAATCCTCCCCAGGTTTTTATTGGTTTGGTTTCCTAGGTGATCATATCTTTGTGTTATTTGTCTTTCCACTACTTTGCATGATATGATCTTTATGATTGTGATAACCTAGATTTGTTAAATTGGACTAAGTAACAACTTGGCTAATTACCTAGGTTAAATCAATTGTGTTTTAAGGGGTCTAAAAACTATCAATAGTGTTAGATATAATTAGTCCAGAAGACTCACAAATGATGCTTTCACTTTTCATTGATCTTTAAGCATACTATAATATTACAACAAAGAATTATAATTCATTATCAAGTACTTAAAATTATTTTACAAGATAAACCAGAAGAATGATAGGAGATTTAACTTTCCTAACAATTTAGTCCTAATACAGACCAAATAGACCCAAATTCTTCTTAGATTATCATATGGCATTTTCACTTGAAACAACTTAAACTAGTCTATATATAAAAAATCTATAAAAAAAAAAAAAATCTATATATAAAAAAGGCCAAAATAGATAAATACTCCTAATTGGTAAACAAATGTAGCAATTTGCCCTTCTTTTCGAACTATTTAGCTAAATGTCCTTGTTTTAGAACTCGATTATAAGAAAATCAAGTCCTGTATACAACTCAATTTTGATATAGTCGAGTTCCATGTCATTTTTGCCGTGGTGGACGTAGCTGATGTGGCATTCCCAATTTAAAAAAGCCAAGTAGAACTCAATTAATAAAAACTTGAGTTAGCATTCTCTATCTCATTCCAATGTTTTGTTTTAGTAACCTTTATCTCTCAACCCTCACTTGGAAGGAGGGAATAGAATGGAATGGAAGTGAATGAAAAGAATAATTATATAATATTCTTCCCTTCTCTTGTTTGAGAGTTTTAATGGAAGGAATGGAAGGTTCATTCTCTTATTTGAGAGTTTAAGTGAGATGGAATGGAATGGGTAAGAAGGAATACTCATTTCTAACCTTCATTCCTCTTGAAATTAGGAGGAATTGGAGAAAATGGAATTAGATTTAACAAATTTTTTACTAAAACTCACAAAATACCCCTATATATTCAACCCTTTATTTTAAAATATGGGTTTAATAGTACCATTGTCATAAAATGATTCCATTTCATTCCCTCTATGTTACTCCTAAATAAGATTACTTACATTCCATTCATTTTCATTATTTTCCATTCCTTTATTTTAAAACCTCCAATCAAGATTACTTAAAGCCTATTTGAATAAGCTGTTTCAAAAGGTCATTTTTAAAACGTGTGTTTTGAAAACATTATTTTTAAAAACACATATTAGCGTTTGGTAAAAATGTGAAAATATGCATTTTCTATTTTTAAAGTCACATTAAGCGTTTGGATAAGCTGTTTTAAAAATAGTTGTTTTGAGTGTAAATTCCAAAAAATGACTTAACTATTTTGTTAAGATTATTTTGTCATTTTTCCTGTAATCAATATTTTCTTCAAACTCATCTACTATTCAACAAGAAAAAACTAATTTCATCCAATCCAAATGGTTTTGATCAACCCCATCTATATGATTTTTTTTTTTTTAAACTTCACAACCAATAAAGAAACGGCAGCCACACCAAACATCCAACCAAAATTTTATTCTAGTACCATCAACTACCTCAAATTTAATGAAGCAAGAAAACTTTGTCCACCCTCTCTGAATATACTTCCATAAGCTAACCCATACGGCCCATTAATAGACTCGGTACACCACCCACCCCTCACTGAACCATACGTTTGGTACAAGGACTTGGTATACCAACAGCAAACTACAAGAATAAATAAAAAGACATTTAACTGTCACAGTTTTGAAGTATGCTAAGAGAATACGATAGTGACATCAGCCTTGAAGACATTAAGCACTATTACCATCCCATCTAATGTGCTTTTCATATTTGTGATACAACTGTTCCACTAGGACCATGTCATTGTTTAGATTTTAAATAACTGACTTTTAAACATAAAAGTTTACAGGATCCAAACAATGGTGACCATCTCTCCAATGCATAATGCCAGAATTAGATGTAAAGAAAATTTAAAATTTAACTTTCTCTCATGATAGAAACACAAATTTTATGCCATCTATAAAGCATCCACAAGTAGAGAGGATATGACCAACTGTAACATAAACTGACACCACCAAATCATTAAACCTGTCTATTGCTTTCAAAAACCTGCATAAGAATGTAAGGAGGGAGATTGTTAGGAGGTACATTAATGAAAAAAATTGGTGCAACACAAGAATAATAGAGCAAAAGCATAGTTGTTATCACATTGACATATTTATATCATGAGGAACAGAACTCACATGGCACTAGTAGTCCATGCAAGGTCCTGAACAATATCCAAAGCGGCATGTAATATGAACTAATGCAGCTGAGTAGCATCTTCTCTCTGTTACCAAGAAATACTACACCAACAACAAGTAGCTTTAAGAGGGCCATAATATACAACTCATATAGTAAGCTCCAATAAGAATATTAAAAACAATTAAATAATAAATAAATAACCAAAAGCGAATCAAATTAATCACGATGATTAAACAATGCATCAAATAAGATAACAAGACTTAGTCATGAGTCAACGTAATAAGCAAGCTTTCATCATACAGAGCATGATACTAATCAATTAATGGAGGATAGGTTCAAATAGTGATTAGAGACAACTACAAGTGTTACACAGACAACACCACAATAAAAAAATCATATTTCAGAAACTAATAAATAGGAAGTACCAAGGACTTACAAATCGTTCATAGGCATGAACATGACCAGCAAACACCACATCAACTTTGTACTTCACAAACCACACCTCATACATTACTCTCATGGATTCACCCTCCAAAAAATGATAGTTGCAACTATTATACCAAGGGGAATTCATTAGAACAATCAACGAAGGTTTCTTAGTCTGCTTAACTTTTGGTAGTTCCTCTTCAAGCCATTTGTATTAAGGGGTATATTTACCTGAAAAAATGGTAATGACAAGTAAATTTATTATTTTTGCTTTTGCTGCATGAAATCCCCAATTTAATTGGGACAAAGCCTTAGTTGAGTTGAGCTGAGCTACATTTAGTTTGGCAAAATGAGACACTAACACATGCCATCATCAGATGCTAGCTTAAACAAAACACTATGGTAGCAATCTTGCCATTTAACTTAACCACATAAATTAGGAAGTCTAGATCATTACATTCTATCATCCCCCTATAAAAACATTATTCTATTTGTTTCTTACAGCATTTTGGGGCAAAAACCCATCATTGAGGATGTAGTCCTAAGTAGTCCTAAAAAACTGATATACAATGTCAGTGAAAGATACTCATAATGTTATAAACTTTGTATATGATGTCATTATGGAAACCAAAATCAAACAAGATCCCATATTGATAATTGAGGGGCCAGTAGATATATATAGTTATAAAAGTTTGCCAACATTTGATCCCATGGTCATGACGTTTTTCTTTGTGTCTATATCAATTATTCATTATGATAGGCCAACTAAAGCGATAGAGGCTATTAAAGAGAGGAAGGCCAAACTTGGCCTTGTTCTGACAGACGTCTATATGCCCCTTTTTTATAGCCAAAAACCAAGATTGAAACATATGAATAATAATATGACCAAGAGGCATGAACAATTATGCTTACAAGACAAAGCCCAACATACTTTCTCTACCCACCACTTATAAACAACCACAATCCAGAATCTCCAGCAAATTGTTTGTTTCAATAAATAGTATTCTTGATTTTTTTTTTCCCCTTTGTTATCAAAATTGGGCCCACTACAAGCACACAAAGATAGACACTTCTAACTCGGCCTTCAACTCCCCAGCAGCCCACATAAATAGATTCCAAAATCTGTCAAACTCGGCAAGGCACTTCGCATAGAGAGGACACACAAATACTATACTGGTAGTGCATTTACAATAGCCATTAAGCTTTTTATCACTGAAGAATGTTAAAAATTGAATTTTTATCAAAAGCCCATAAACAGAATCCTAATTCTTGAATGAGAAACATAATAAAGAAAACTTCTTTATCCATTTATTACCATCCAACCAAAAAAAAAAAAAAACACGGGGTTTGATTCCAATGATATCTATGTGCCTACAAATATAAAGCAATAATTATAATCAAAATCCAAAATGGGCAAGTCTCAAAAGCAGCTAAAAACCTAAATAAATCCCCAACCCATGAAGAAACAAAAACAACAGCAGCAACAAATCTCTTAGCCAAAATAAGTTTCAAAATTTTGATTTCAAATTCAAACAATCATGTAACCCACCATGCAAAAAACCCAAATCTATAACATAAATTCAGCAGAGGAGGAATGGAGAATTGTTACCTAGCAAGCGAGATGAAGAATGAAGACCATAAACAAAGCAGAAAGAGGAACAGAGAATAGAGAGCCTGTGAAGACTAAGAGAATAGAGTAGCAGATATACATGGAGGAGTATAGACTGACTGAGAAAATAGAGGAGGAGATATACATGGGGGGAATGGATAAATTTGGTATTTCTTATCGTATTGGCACTATTTTGATATTCTGAAGAAAAAACATAGCAGTATACCAATCTACGTTTCTGAAAAGGCATAGCTTTGCAATGTTTTGTAAAGGTGAAAAATCTGGATCTTGAAAATTCAAACATGCTGATTTTGTGGAGCCAAACGGTATACAAAATCACATTTTCTCATTCCATTCCATTCTTTTTCATTCATTTCCCTTGCTTAAATACATTTCATTCATTTCCTTTCCATTCCCTTGTGATCATTCCATTCATTTCCCTTATGAACTCCCAAACGAAGCCTCAGTTACCTCCCCGTGAAATCCCAAAACCAAAACCCAAATGAAACCCCTGAAATCCGTCCTGATGGTTTTTAGACCCCTTAAAAACAATTGATTTAACCTAGGTAATTGACCAAGTTGTTACTTAGTCCAAATTAACAAGTCTAGGTTATCACAATAACAAAGATCAAATCAAACAAAGCAGCGGAAAATAAATAACACAAGATATAATCACCCAGGAAACCAAATAGGTAAAACCCTAGAAAGGATTTGACCTAGCTATCCTTAAGGTAAACTTGAATCCACTATCTTGAAAGAATCGAAGTTCATACAATAAGACTTACAAGCCCCCACGCTCGACTTCTTATTGCTACCAACCAGTAGAACTTACTGACACGATCATGTGCAAGCTCCGAATCCACGGACTCCTTCTTTCTTGGATTCACCACCAGATACAAGCACACCCGCTTGTGTTTTCTTTAAGTTTCAATGGCAGCAACTGAATTGATCATCAAGGTGTAGATAAATCTTCTCCTTGAAAACCCTAAGTTTATGTAAAGGAAAGCTCCTCTAGATCTCACAAGAGATTTACACAAACCGCAATTATGAGCAACACTAAAACGTGGCTAGGGTTTGCCTTTTATACTTAGGACAAATAAGAAACCCTAGAAACGTTTTAAAACACTTAGGGCTAAGTTGGAAAAATCTACAGAAAAACATTCTGCCCGAGCTTCGATCAATCGAGCCTGTCTTTCGATCGATCGAGCCAGGCCGAAAGGCACAATCCTTTCCTGCTTTGACTCGATTCCAACTTTACATAAATGCACAACTTTGAGCTAGACTTAAACACTTCTAAACACATTGTTTTGATCATGGTTTGCCAACAATACAAATTAGAGTTCTAAATACATAAATCCTAAGTCTTTAGAACCTAACACGTCCGCCGGAGAAGCTTTCCTCTCACCGTAAACCTAACCCTAACGCTAACCCTAACCCTCTTCCTCTCTCAAAATCCAACCTCATGTCGCTATTCCCCTCTCTGTTATCCTATCTGTTAGAAATACTGAATGTAATGGTATTGTATTTCTCAAATCAAATAATATACATCAGTGCCTTTATATAGGAGGCATATGTGTGCGGTACAAGTAAAGTGTAGTACAAGTACAAGTGTGCTATACAAGTAACCTAGTTGGGCCTAAAGCCCATAACACAATATACGTTAACAGCCCCCCTCAAACTCAAGGTGGATGTGAGACCAACTTGAGGTTGTCAACTAAATCACGAGTGCGTCCCTTAGGAAGTGACTTGGTGAAGATATCTGCAAGTTGATCTTTGGAGGAGATGGAGAAAAGCTGGAGAGCACCATGGACAAGATGATAACGGATAAAATGACAATCAATCTCGATGTGTTTAGTCCGTTCATGAAAGACATCATTGTGAGCAATATGAATGGCACTCTGGTTGTCACAATAAAGGGAAGTAGCAGAGGATGTGGACACACCTAAATTCTTAAGAAGCCATTGTAGTCAAAGGAGCTCAGATGTGGTATCAGCAAGGGCACGATATTCTGCTTCAGTACTGGAGTGGGCCACAAAAGTTTGTTTCTTACTTCGCCAAGAAATCAAAGAAGAACCAAGGAGAAAGCAATAACCTGTAGTGGACCTGCGATCAGTGGGATCTCCTGCCCAATCAGCATCAGAGAATGCACGGAGTACAAGAGGAGACTGAGCTAAGTAGAAAAGGCCATGGAAGAGGGTGCCCTTCAGGTACCGAAGAATACGCAGAACAGCAGCATAGTGAGTTGATCGTGGAGCAGACAGATACTGGCTCACCTGATGAACAGCATAGGAGATGTCTGGACGAGTAACTGTGAGATAAACTAAGCTGCCAACCAATCGTCTGTAAAGAGAGGGATTAGACAATGGTTTCCCCCCTGAGGGAGTCAGATGCGCATTAAGCTCAACTGGAGTGTCAACAGTCTTGCTATCAGTGAGTCCAGCCCGAGACAAGAGTTCAGAAGTATACTTGGCTTGAGTAACATAAAGTCCATCTGTAGAATGAGTGATTTCAAGACCCAAGAAGTAGCTGAGATGGCCAAGATCTTTCATCTCAAACTGCTGACTGAGAAAATCCTTGAGTTCTTGAATGCCACTGAGGTCATCACCAGTTATGATCATATCATCCACATACAGGAGAAGTAAAATAGTGCCTTTGTCAGTACGACGAAGAAATAAGGCAGAATCATAATGACTGGCCATGTAACCTAAGCGAGAAATGGTAGAGCTGAATTTGGCAAACCAAGCTCGTGGAGCTTGTTTAAGGCCATAAAGAGCACGCCGAAGGTAACAAACCTTATTTGATTCAACAGAGAGACCAGGAGGAGGTTGCAAATAAACTTCTTCACTTAAATCCCCATTAAGGAATGCATTTTTGACATCCATCTGAAAAAGGTCCCATTTTCTGGCAGCAACAACAGCTAAGAGAGCTCGAACAGATGAGATACGAGCAACTGGAGTAAAGGTCTCTTCATAATCAATCCCATACTCCTGTGTAAAACCTTTTGCAACAAGACGAGCTTTGTAACGCTCAATGGACCCATCAGAGCGAGTCTTAATCTTGTATATCCACTTACAACCAACCACAGATTTCCCGGGGGGGAGTGTCACCAAGTCCCAATTATGGTTTTTAGATAATGCATCAAGTTCCTCTTTCATTGCAATCTGCCATAAAGGGTCAGTGGAAGCCTCACGATAGGTGTGAGGCTCGTGTAGTGTAACAAGAGCAGTGTAACAATGATAGTCAAGTAAATGTGCAGGAATAGATCTTACTCGAGTTGAGTGACGAGGTGGAATGTCTTGTGCAAGATCTTCAGGCGGAGCAGGAGCAGGGGACCCAAGCTCAAGGTTGGGGTTGGGTAGCTCGTCTTCAACCTGTTCATCTTCCACCTGTTCATTAAAGGGTGAACTAGGAAAGTGATCAGTGATATTTGGTGGTTGGACAGAGAAGTCTACAAGAGAATCAGGAGCAACCACAGGAGGATCAGGAGCAGCTACAGAAGGAACATATGCCTCATCTGGAAAAAGATCTAAAACAGAGGAGGAAGATAGGGAGGCACGGAAGTGAGAGAGCTCGACAAAGAGAAGATGTTCCCAAAAGACAACATTACGGGAAATACGAAGACGATGAGAGATAGGATCATAACACCGATACCCCTTTTGAGTTTCGCCATAGCCAAGAAAACAACAAAGCCTTGACCGAGGCTCAAGTTTGTTATGCTCATGTGGCTGAAGAAGAACGAAACAAGCAGAACCGAAGGAGCGAAGGTGGTGATAGTCTGGAGGTGACCCAAAAAGGCGCTCATATGGAGTTTGATTTTGGATAACAGGACTTGGAATGTGATTAATAGTATGAACAGCATGAAGAGCAGCTTCACCCCAAAAAGGAGCAGGAACTTTGGCAGAGAGAAGGAGAGCACGAACAGTGTCAAGAATATGACGAAGTTTTCGTTAGGAATGGCAACGGGTCGGGTTCGGGCCGGGTTTTTTCATACCCGAACCCGACCCGCGAGACAAGGCCCGTAACCCGGACCCGGCCCGTTTAGGGTACCGGGTTTTTTCCCGGGGCCCAGACCCGCCCCATCCGGGCCCCGCGGGCCCCGTTTAGGAATTGGGCCGAATTCATGGCCCAATCAAAAAAAAAAAATTTAAACCTAAATTTATTTTTGCCTACATTAAGCCTACATTTTTGGGCCCAAATTTATTTTTGCCTACATTAAGCCTGCATTTTTGGGCCCAATCAAAAAAAAAATTTAAGCCCAAAATTATTTTTGCCTACATTATCACTATCACTCTCTATTTTCTCCATACATCAAACATCGAAGAAAAAATGGAATACCAAAGTGCTAACAATCAAAAAGGCAACAGCAATGGCACTTCAGAGATACACGGATGAAGAAAAAAAAAGAGCCAGAAACAGGACAGGAGACAAATTTTCAAAGCATTCAACAAGCTACAACTGAAAAAGTGGGTATAAATTATCAGAGCCTTCACAATAATAACTAATACAAACTACAGAGTTAGATTCTACCAACGAGGTTTATTGTTTCCTGAACCTGAAGAATAAATGGGAAGAATACATCAAAAGTATACTCCTCTAGTCTGCCTCAGAACAGAGTACAAGCCCATAGGTGTTGAATTTATCACACAAAGACATGAATTAATGTCAATTATCTAAAAATAAAAAATCAACAACATTGAAAAATTGAAAGCAGAGAGAGAGAGAGTACTTCGGAATCTTCGGAAGCAGGCGACGACGTGATGGAGAACAGGTGATGAAGCAGGCGACGACGTTCAGAATCTTCGGATCGGTACCAGAGACGCGAACTGAGGGACGGAGTCGTCGGACTGAGGGTCGGAGTCGTCGGACTGAGGGTCGGAGTCGTCGGACTGAGGGACGGAGGCTTGTGAGGTTCGGACTGAGGGACGGAGGCGTGAGGGAGTGTGGGACGGCGGCGTGAGGGTGTGGGAGTGAGGGTGATGGACTGTCGGACTGAGGGTGTGGGAGGGAGGCTGCTGCGTGCTCTGAAGACTGAAGAGGGAAAGAGTGAAGAGAGTTAGGGTTAGACTAAGGTGTATATATATATGGGGGGTAGTTTTGTAATTTTAGGTTCCGGGTTTTTACACGGGTCGGGTTTCGGGCCGGGTCTCGGGTCGGGTCTCGGGTTTTTTAATTAAAACCCGGACCCGACCCGGACCCGTTTCGGATTTTTTTTTGGAAACCCATACCCGACCCTATTTCTAATCGGACCGGGTAAAATCCGGCCCATTAGGGTCGGGCCGGACCGGGTACCCACGGATCGGGCAAAAATTGCCATCCCTAGTTTTCGTTCGGCTCTACCATTTTGCTGAGAGGTACCTGGACAAGTTAGTTGATGAATAGTGCCATAGGAATGCAAAACAGTTTGGAAAGCATATTGAGTGTACTCAAGAGCATTATCAGATCGAAAAATTTTGATGCGTTTGGAAAACTGGGTTTCAACCATTTTTGCAAAATTAGAATATACTTGCAATAATTCAGAACGATGTTTCATATTAAAAATCCAGCTATAGCGAGAGTAATCATCAACAAAGACAACAAAATATCGAGACCCACCAATACTAGAGACAGAGGAAGGCCTCCAAATATCAGAATGAATAAGGTCAAAGATATCAGTTGATATTGATTCACTAGTATTGAAAGGCAAAGCTGGTTGTTTTCCTAACTGACATGAGACACAATCAAAATTTTCGGTAGACACTGAACCTAACAAACCTCTAGAAGCCAATTGTTGTACCCGAGAGGAAGATGCATGACCAAGTCGAGCATGCCAAAGTGCAAGGGAACGAACAGAAGAAACTATAGTAGCTGCAGCAACAGAAACAGGAGCAACAAGTGGAAGACGAAGGTTGTCCACGGGAAACATACGCCCAACTCTGGGACCGACCCCAAGCTCCTGTCCCGTCCTTGGATCCTGCACAATACACCCAGAATAATCAAAGATAATGCGATAACCCAACTCAGCTAATTGTCCCACAGAAAATAAATTGTAAGAAAGGTCAGGAACATTAAAGACTCCAGGAACCGAGAGGTTAGAGGTCGAAACAGAGCCTATATTATGACCAGACATTATAGAACCATTTGCTGTGCGAATATTAAGAGGGTGTGGTGCAGATTTAAGTTTAGAAAATAAAGACGAATGAGGTGTCATGTGATTGCAACAAGCAGAATCCATAAGCCAAGAGGTAGGAGACATACCAGATAGAGCTGAGAGAGAAGAGGAATAAGATGCATTACCAACCATACGAATGACATTAGCGATGATGTTTATAAGGTCATCTCTGGAAATGGTGAAAGTGGATCCAAAAGACTGAGATTATGCAAAGACGGGAGTCATTGATTGGTCACTCTCAGTGTTAGCAACAGTAGCAACAGAAATTGAAACAGCTGATTTGTTGCGATGATAGCATGTCCCAATACTGTGGCCAAATCGTTTACATAAATTGCAAAAACGATTGCTGAATTGTCGACGACGATTGTTGCAAAAGGAAGAAGACTTGTCCTTATTCTTCATTTAGAAGCAAAATATGCAAAAATGGACTGCAAAAATGAAATCTACGCGAAAAACTGGGTAAGGAGCACCTGGAATACAAAAGTCAACTCTGGCCAAAAAGTCAACCCTCAGTCAAAGTCAACGGTCAAAGTCAACTGATAGTCAACGAAAAGTCAACGCTGACTTGGTGGGTGACGTCAGCAGATGTGGACGATGATGTCAGCAGGTGACGTGGCAGTGATGACGTCACTTAGGGCTGACGTCAGCAGGTGCAGATCTGGCGCGTGCAGGCGCGTGAAGAAGGATGTCGGCACATGGCGGCGCGTGTCGGCGCGTGCGGAATGCTGCCGGCGCGTGGAGGCGCGTGGAAAGCGTGAGCTTTGGCGCAGAATATTTAGGTAGCGTGTGACGGCGCGTGTGAGCTCCGATGGTGGTCAGATTCCACGAGGTAGTAGATCGGCAAAGGACGATCTTAGTGGTACCTACAAAAACACAATCGGGGCAAGGATCACGGCGGTGACGGTATGGCAGTGGTCTCGAGACTCTAAACGACGGCAACTGCAGGTCCGGAACTAGAGACGATGATTGAAATGCGTCAGAGGTTTAACGGCGAATGGCTGCTGCAGCAGTTGTAATAGCAGAAGCAATTATGAGTCTGGAATAACACCAATGAGAGACAAGACTGCAAAGAAAAAGTCAGAACGATGGCTCTGATACCATGTTAGAAATACTGAATGTAATGGTATTGTATTTCTCAAATCAAAGAATATACATCAGTGCCTTTATATAGGAGGCATATGTGTGCGGTACAAGTAAAGTGTAGTACAAGTACAAGTGTGCTATACAAGTAACCTAGTTGGGCCTAAAGCCCATAACACAATATACGTTAACACTATCCATTTGGAAGATAAGGTAATGTATATACGGATATTTTATCTTTATTTTGTTTATCTGTATTCTGATGAAGCTTTAGAGTTTTTATTATTAAAGAATTGGCATAACTAGTATTCTGATGAAATTAGGTATTGGATTGGTTGTCTGCAATTATTTTGTTTATGCGTACTCTGATGAAGCCTTGGCATTTGTATTGTTACAAATTTATGCGCTTTAATGAAATTAGGTATTGCATTGGTTGTTTGCAAATATTTATGCTGTGTGCATTATGTTGTTTGCATTGGTTCTGTGATCAAATTGCGAATTAAGGAGAAGATGGGCGTGATACTGTGTAGAGAGATGCAAGAATGCATGAATTAGAAGGGGTGGCCCATGCGTGCTCTATGTCTGTGATCTTAGGGAAAGTTAACGGCAGGAGAGGAGGGGGAAAGTACACATTCTCGCCTTTAACTCCAATTTCAGTTGGAATATATCTATTCCTAGTTTCACCATCTATTCAATTTCTTTTCTTTCTTTTTTTTTCTTTTTTTTTTTTTTTTTTTTTTTTTTTTTTTTTTGTGAAAACACTTTATTTCGTCTTCTTAGAAATTCAGCTTGTAAATAACTTTTAAAAAGTACCATGCTATCCTATGGGAAGGACCTAAAATTAATTTTTTGAGGCTTTTTATTATGAGGAAGAAAGGATGTGGTATTATACTAAAGATGGGTTTGTATTGGGCTGAACTCTAAATTGAGAATAGCATGTGGTAGTGAAGATATTGATAAGCCACTATGCACTGATAATTGGTTTCATGTTGCCTTTTTTGTTAATGGGAAGATTAGCATTGTTTTTGATGAAGCATGACTTCGTCAGTCGAATTGATGGATCCAAATTCTTGCCTGGATACCTGCATAAATGAGAAGACTGCTCCTTTCAAGGTGGTCACCGATGTGGTGCTTGCCACAACGTCTCCAACGCCCAAGTCAGAACAGGAAAATGCTTTGTAAAATGAAACAAAATAGCAAGATTACAATGAGTATCTTTCAAAGTGTCTGTGTACCTTGTGTTGGCAATGTGAGGGCTTCATATATGTCGCCTTGGATTCTAGCCGTTGTAGTTGATATTGTGGTGTTAATGCCTTTCTTGGTAACGCCTCTTGCTTAGTAATTGGGCTTCAATATGCTCTCAACGGTCTGTACAGCTGGCTTTGTGACCGTTGGAGGCATTATTGGCAATATTGAATGATCCTGCTATCCTCGTCAGTGATGTGGGCAATGGTTTGGGCTCGTCTTAGAGAATAACCCTGTCTATCTTATTGGGTTCGTCTGAAGTTGATTTCGTCAGTCCCATCAGCTGCCCCCGGATTCTGCAGTCATCGTGACACGTCATGATGACCATAGAAGATGAAAGGTTTTTTGGGACTGTAAGCAACTCTTGGGATTTCACGCCGTTTTAAATGCGTAGTGGCGGCGCTCCATAGGTCGTGGCCACGTGGCACGTCCCGGTTGGTGGAGTTAATGCTCCAATTTAGGGGACTATTGGGTTTCCCGATGGTTTTTAGTTGTTTTGAGCCTTAATTTGAAACTTCTCCTCTCACTTTTTTCAAAAAACTTGCAATCATTGTTCTGAGTGCTTTCTTTGCTAACCCTTGCTCTACAACTCTTCTCCAAATCGGTGTGCTGCATGGCGGTGCTTTTCTTCTCCTCTTTCTGAGGTACGTTTTTCTTCTTTCTTTCTGCTTTCTCTTTCATTTCAGTGAAGGCATAAACTATGGTAATTTTCTGATTTTTTATTTTTTTTTATTTTTTGTGTTTGTTTTGGATTTATTGGTGGTTTAGCTTGTATCTTTTCCCTTTGTGCTTTGCCTGTCTTTCCATGGTTAGTAGCTCTGAAGTTAGAGTAGCTTGTCCCTTAATTTCTTTCCTCTTCGCGCACTTAGGGGGTTCTTTGGGCGTTTTCCCACACCTTGAGAACTTTGTTTTTGAGGGTAACAGTTTGGGCGTTGCATTAGCTGATCTATTGCCTTTGCTTCGTCAATCGATTGATTGGTTCAAGGGTTTAGTGAGAGAGCGAGAGACGAGGTCTGAAGTTAGGTCTAGCAAACTCGAGACTGGGTTATCGTCCAGCGATGACCCAGTGGAGTGAGATACTGCCGTCTCTATCCCTCTTGAGGTTAGGGTTTTGTACGCCCTCTAGGAGGAGTGTGGGCTAGATGCTGATACGTTAGGTAGATTTAAGGATAGATTCCAATTCTTAGAGTGAGTTAGGGTTCGCTTGCCCAGTGCGGAGGATCAGGCCTGTCACTTCTTCCCCGGGGAGGTATGCTTTTACGAGTCTACCTTCGTCTGTGGGTTGAGGTTTCCTGTCCACCCTTTCCTCATGGAGCTCTTGGATCATTTTGGTATTGCTCCGGGGCAGCTTATGCCCAACTTATGGAGGATAGTAGTCAGTTGTATGGGGATATGGCTGGCCGCTAATGACAGGGATATGCTCAAGGTAGATGAGCTTGTCTATCTTTACCGCCTGAAAGAGTCTAAGGAGCACGGGTACTATGAATTGGTGTCTTGGGAAAGGAGAACTAGGATTGTCAAGGGTTTACCTTCGTCTTTCAAGTATTGGAAGTCCAGGTTTTTCTTTGTGTCTGGGGACGATTTTGAGACTCCCTCCGACGAGGTTTAGGGTGATCTCTCGAGGTTGCATCGTCGATGGGGAACCCTGACCTTAGGTGCATCATTATTTCTTTCTCGTCATTTAAGTTTTGTTGCGTTTTCCATTCTCGCTACTGATTCCTTTACTTCTTTTTTTGCGCAATTAAGAGACGGCCTAAACTTAAGAGTAGGTATAAGGAGCGTGTGCAGAAGGCAATCAAATACGCGTAGACTATTGAAAGCTGGGACGATCTTGTGGACCCATGTACTCTCGCCTTTTATTGCCTCAGACCGGAGCCTTCTGCCTTTGTCCTACGCAACCTTGAAATTAAGGGAAAAAAGAGTAAGTATTGAATTCATCAGTACTAGCTTTCTCATATACATTTTTTTTTTTTTTACAAGTGTTTCCTTCTTGCAGAAATGACGACCAAGTTCAACAAGGACATGTACGCGAAGATGAGATCAAAGAAGGACAAGCCGTTATCCAACATCGGGAAGAAGTTAGTGCGCATCACAGGGAAGGGTCCCTCCGCCACTCATTCTGCCTCTGTCACTCCCATTGGTACCGAGACTACAAGGACGGCCTCTCCTGCCACCTCGGTTGAAGAAATCCCTTCTCCCGCTGCAAAGAGGCCGCGCTTATCTGACAGAGAGAAGGAGAAGGTTAAGTCTCACTCGTCTACCATATAGGACGATGAGAGATTGGCAATGGACAGGGCTGACGGGGTCGCGACTTCTAAGGATTTGAAGATCTTTTCTAGCGTGCCCGTCAACGAGGTTGCGTCTCGCCACGTCTATGAGCTTGTCCAGGTGAAATGTCACGTCTATAAGCTTGTCCAGGTAAAATGTTCGTGCAACCCCATTCCTCTTTTCTTTTTTTTTTCTTTTTTTCTTTTTTTTTTTTTTTTTTTTTTTTTTTTTTTACTAACGGCTTCAAATTTCTTTCCAGGTGTTAGGGGAAAGTCTTCATATTACCTCTGAGTATCTTACTCAAGAAGCCAAGGTGGCATCTCTAACATCTAAAATGGACGCTTTGGAGGCGGAGAATTCTACTTCGAAGAAGAATCTTATTGACTCTATGGGCAAGGCCGCCACTCTAAAGGAAAAAGTGAAGACCTTGAGTGACAACCTCAGAGTTGAGCGTCAGTTGATCCTAGAAAAGGACAATCAACTTCTGGGTGCCAAGAAGAAGCTCAAAACTATTGCTGCCAGGTCTGTCGAGGCTTTCTAGCAAACTGACGAGTACAACACAGTGCTCTTCAGTTGGTATTTTAAGGGCTTCGAGCTTCTGCAGAGGTACCTCGTCAAGCATCCCACTAAAGTTGACTTGCAAAACCTGGATCTCGAAGTGGTGGACCAGGAGATGATGATGGATGAGGCTACCCAATCTTCGGCTCGTGAGGGTGACGCCCCTGAGAAGGCTCCTGCCGATGACGCCCCTGCTAATGACACCTATGTTGATGACGCCCCTGCTGATGCCCAGACCTGACACTTATAAAAATTTTCTTCTTTTTTTTTTTTTTTGGATGCCCGTTATGTTTTGGGCTTTTGTAAACCTAATTTCCTTTTAATCTGTTTTGAGAACAGTAGTTTTAGCCTAGCTTTTATGGGTCTTTGGATGTAAAAACAATGGTAACTGCCCATTGTTTTTAGGCTTTAACTACATTTATGGCTACGTACTTACTTGCATTTGTGATTGCATATTTATTGGCTCGTGGCATGCTTGTGATGTCTTACATCCGTCTTGCCTTGTATTTGGTAAAATCTTCAGTTATGACTTTTCGTTTTCCTTCATCAGCGTCACATTTCTTGTCTTTGCTGGTTCTGTTACTTAGTTGATTCCCTGCAACTTGAACCTCTTCAAGGGATCTCGTCAAGGGTTTTGGTGAACTGGTTGGGAGCTCAAATTCATCCTAAGCTTTGTTTTGATTTGTTGCGAGGTTCTTGTCTCTCTTCTTTTTCTTTTTTTTTAACTTATATCCTATTAGGGATCTTGTCGTCAATAGTTTACATCCATCAGGGCAGAATTCTATTATTTTTCCATTTTCTTTTTGTGACTTACACCCATTCAAGGGATCTTGTCATGTTTATGACTTCGTCAGCAACTTACATCCGTCAAGGCGGAATCTTGTTACTTAACCATTTTTGTTTCGTGACTTGCACCAATTTAAGGGATCTTGTCATGTTTATAACTTCGTCAGTAACTTACATCCGTCAAGGCGGAATCTTATTACTTAGCCATTTTTGTTTTGTGACTTACACCCATTTAAGGGATCTTGTCATGTTTGTGGCTTCGTCAGTAACTTACATCCGTCAAGGCGGAATCTTGTTACTTAGCCATTTTTGGTTTTACAGCTGACTAGACTTGCTTGCATGAAGACATTAGCTGAATAATTCTCTTATTGATTTCAAGAATGAATACAATTACTTGTTACATCTATTGGTGGTACTTCTTCAAGTGCTCAATGTTCCATGGTCGTGGAAGGCTCTGTCTGTCTAGGGTTTTCAGGTGATAGCTGTAACGCCTGGAGTAGTGGACGACTCGGTAGGGTCCTTCCCATGTGGGGCCAAACTTCCCTTGGACAGATTCTCTAGTCGCTAAAGTAACCTTACGCAGGATGAGGTCGCCTATATCAAGTCGTCTAAGCTTTACCCTCTTATTGTAGTATTTAGCCATCTTATGTTGGTACTTCGACGATCTGTTGGAGGCTTTTTCTCTTACTTCGTCTAGACAATCTAAGTTGATCCATAACTGATCGTCGTTGTCTTCTTTGCGCAATACCTCTCGCCTAATGCTGGCTACTCCTACTTCGACTGGGATTATTGCTTCAGTGCCATAGGTGAGTCTGAAGAGAGTCTCTCCAATTGGGGTTCTTGCTGTGGTCCTGTAAGCCTACAAAAGGTTGGGCAATTCTTCTGGCCAAGCACCCTCGCATCGTCTAGCTTGGCTTTGATAATCCTGAGCAGCGTCCAATTCATCACCTCAGTCTGTCCATTCGCCTGTGGATGCCCTGGGGAGGAGAACTGGTTCTTGATGAATAAGCCCGAACAGAAGTCTTGGAAGCCTTGGCTATCGAACTGCCGCCCATTATCTGATATGATCGTCCTTGGAATCCCAAACCTACAAATTATACTCTTCCACACGAAGCTCTAGATTCTTGCTTCGGTGATGGTTACTAGTGCTTCTGCTTCGACCCACTTTATGAAGTAATCAATAGCAACTAGTAGGAATTTTACCTGGCCTTTACCTTGGGGCAGCGGGCCGACGATGTCGATTCCCCATTGTGCAAATAGTCACGGGGATGCTATCGTTGTCAGTTTCTCTACTGGAAGTCGCTTGACATTCCCAAACCTTTGGCACCTGTTACACTTCTTGACAAGCTCTACTTCGTCCACCTGCATAGTAGGCTAGAAATAACCTGTTCGAATGACCTTACTTACCAGGGATCTAGGGCCAACATTGTCCCTACAAACTCCTTGGTGGATTTCTTCTAGGATGTACTTGACTTCGTCTTCGTCCACACACTTCAGGTATGGCATGGAGAAGCCTCTCTTGTATAAGGTGTCATTTAGGATCGTAAATCTTGCTACCCTCTTCTTGATCTTCTTGGCCTCCTCGACGTCTTGGGGAAGACGTCTGTCTAGGAGGAAAGACACGATCGGTGTCATCCAGCTATTTATGCTCTGGATTGTAAATGTTGGGACTTCTTCGATGCTAGGGCGCTTCTGAACCTCCATGTTTAACTCTGTGCTCGTTGGCTCTTCCTCTGATGAGGCCATTTTTGCGATCTCATCTACTGCCATGTTCTGGCTTCTTGGGATCTGTACGAATTCCAATTTATCAAACTCTTGGGCTAGATGCTTCGTCATCTTGAGGTATTTCTGCATTCTTTCCTCCTTTACTTCATACTCTTCTTTGATTTGCCCTATCACTAATTTCGAATCGCTGTGGATAAGCAGGTTCTTAACCCTAAGTGCCTTCCCTAGTCTCAGCCCCGTCAGTATTCCTTCATACTCGGCCTCGTTATTAGTGGTTGGGAATTTTAGTTGAACCTCGTACTTGAGTATTTCTCCATCGAGGGAGACTATGATAATCCCTACTCCTCCCTTCTTTTGAGCTGACGAACCATCAGTCTGGATCATCCACCATTTTGTCTCAATGGTAGGGTTATCCTCTTCTGGAATGGTGAACTCGGCAATGAAGTCCACAAGAGCTTGTGCTTTGATGGCTGTTCTGGCGTGGTACTCGATGTCAAACTAGTTAAGTTTAATCGCCCATTGGACCATTCTTCCTGCCGCCTCGAGTTTGTTCATGGATTTTTTTATAGGCTAATTCATTACCAAGATGGAGTTTGCCTGGAAGTAAGGTCGCAATTTGCGCGAGACCACTATTAACGCAAAGGCGATCTTCTCATTCCTTGGGTACTTTGCCTCAGCCCCTTGGAAAGCCTGACTAACATAGTAAACTGGGAGCTGCTTCTTGTTTTCTTCTCGAATTAGTGCTGCACTCACTGTCGTAGCTGATACTGCCAGATACAGATATAAGTCTTCTCCTTGTTTGGCCGGGCTTAGGAAAGGTGGATTACTCAGGTATCGTTTGAGTTCCTGAAATGCTGCCTCGCATTCGTCAGTCTAAGTGAAGGCTATTTCAACGTTTTGAAGAAGGGCAGGCATTTGTCCATCGCTTTAGAGACGAACCTATTAAGTGTCACGATCCTACCTGTGAGTCTCTAGACTTCTTTGACGGTTTTGGGCGACATCATGTTGAGGATGGCTTACACTTTCTCCGGGTTCGCTTCTATCCCTCTCTGGGATAGTGGGACACCATGAATCCCAAAAACTTTCCCGAGGCTACACCAAAGGCACACTTACTGGGTTCAACTTCATCTAGTATTGTCTGAGCATGGCGAACATCTCCTTCAGATTGTCCAGATGTGTCAGTTCTTCCTTGCTCTTGACGAGCATGTCATCCACATATACTTCCATGTTTCTCCCAATTTGTTCATTGAACATTTTATTCACCAGCCTTTGGTAGGTTGCCCCTGCATTTTTTAATCCGAAGGGCATTACCTTATAACAATAGAGCCCTCGGCTTGTGATGAAAGTAGTTTTCTCTTGCTCTTCTTCAGTCATCTTTATTTGGTTGTACCCCGAGAATGCGTCCATGAACGTCAGTAGTTTATGTCCGGCTGTGGAGTCTACTAGCTCGTCTATCCTTGGTAGGGGGAAACTGTCCTTTGGGTAAGCTTTATTCAGGTCCGTGAAGTCCACGCACATTCTCCATTTCTCATTTGCCTTCTTCACTAAGACAACATTTGCGAGTCACTCTGGGTAATACACTTCATGTATGAAGCCTGCTGTCAGTAACTTGTTAACCTCGTCTGTAATAGCCTGGTTCCGTTCTGGGGCAAAGACCCGTCATTTCTGCTAGACGAGCTTCTTTTCGGGATTCACGTTTAACTTGTGCTCAATAACTTTCGGGGATATGCCAGGCATGTCTTTATGGCTCCATGCGAAGACGTCAAATTTTTCTTTAAGGAACTAAACAAGCATTGACCTCATCTCGGGACTCAATGTCGTCCCTATCTTTGTTGTCATGGTTGACTTTGCTTCTACCAGCTCTACTTCTTCCAGGGCTTCTATCTTATCTTCCTCCTTTTCTTCGATCATCCACGTATGGTTCTCCTTCGTAGCCAACACGGCCTGGTAGCATTCTCTAGCTAGGATTTGATCTCCTCTTACTTCGCCTACACTATTCTTTGTTGGAAACTTCACCTTTAGGCAATAGGTGGACATGGCTAATTTCCATTTGTTGAGTGTGGACATCCCAATTATTACATTGTATGATGAAGGGCAGTCTACCACCAAGAAGTCTAGCTGACGGGTTAATTGCCTCGGGTAGGTCCCCTCAATTACCATTAACGTCACTATGCCCTTGGGATATACCTTGTCTCCACTGAAACTAACAAGGGGGGAGTCAAATGGGAGTAGTCTTCCTGGATCTAGCTTCAGTTGCTAGAAGGCGGGGAGGTAGATGATGTCTACGGAGCTACCGTTGTCTACAAGGATCCTCTTGATATTGAATCCTTCTATCGTGAGTATTATGACCAAGGGGTCGTTATGAAACTGCTTCACTCCCCTAGCATCTTCTTCGTTGAAAGACATGTCTTGGTCTGTCCATCTCTGCTTGAACGGGGGTATCATGTGGACACTGTTCACTTGCCGCTGACATGCTTTTCTGAGGGATCTGAATGACCCGTCTGTGAATGGTCCTCCTGCAATCGTCTTTATCTCCCCAATTACCTTCTGTGGGGGCTCAGACGTGTTATCTTCGTCTCTTGACTAGGAGTCACACTGGTTTTTGTTACCGTCCCTAAACCTGCTAGACTCTCCTTTCTTCACATACTGTTGCAATTTCCCTTTCCGTATCAACTCCTCTCTCTACTCCTTTAGGTCCCGGCAATCTTCTGTATAGTGGCCATAATCCTTATGAAACCGGCAGTATTTATTCTTATCATGGATGTTGGGGGATGAATGTAATGGTCTCGGCCATTTAAGGTAGTGCTCATCCTTAATCTGCGTTAGAATTTTGTCAACAGGCATAACTAAAGGGGTAAATTTTACTGTTCAAGGAGTTTTTTCGTCTTTCCTTTTTCCCTCGTCATTGCTTCGACGATCTGGGCGTTCCCTCTTTTGTCCTCTACAATCATCTTCCTTCCTTCCCTTATCTCCTGGCCTCTCTGCATCCCTTATGGCTGCTAATGTGTCTTTAGCATTCATATACTTCTGTGCTTTCAAGAGTGTTTCTGCCATCGTCTTAGAAGGATTCTTCGCAAGTGAAGCCACGAACTCTCTGGACCTCAGTCCTACCTTGAAGGTCGTCAGCTGCACCTTGTCGTCAGCTTCGTCTACCTCCAAGGTCTCCCAAGTAAAGCATTGTACATACGACCTCAAGGTTTCTTTCTCTCCTTGTCTAATGGTGAGAAATGGTCCGCTGGCCTCTTAGGGCATTGTCCTCCAATGAAGTGACGTAAAAAGGCATTACTCAGCTGCTCGAAGCTATCGACGAATGATGTTGGCAACTTGGTGAACCCTTCTCTTGCCACTCCTTCAAGGGTGGTGGGAAAGGAACAACACAGTATTTCGTTAGGTGGCTGTTGAAGGCCTAGTGTCATTTTAAAGGTGTTGAGGTGGTCCTGGGGGTCTTTAAGCCCGTCAAATGGTTCAAGTTAGGGTAGTTGAAATTTCGACGGCACTGGACACTCCAGGACTGCCGTAGTAAAGGGTGAGTCTGTTGCCCTGACCATTCTATCCACACTCCGGTCTGTTTTCTCCTTGATTGTGTTCCTAAGTTCGTCCATCTCCTTCCTCATTTCTTGAAGAAAATCCGAATTCTGTTCGTCTAGAGTTGTAGGTCTTCGATGGTCACTTCTTCTATGGCTATCTCCTTCGTCCTCCAAGTTTCCTTTGGATTGATTTTCCTCCTGTTGAAGCCGTAGCTTCATTTCCTGATTTTGTCTATTAAGCTCTTCAACGGTGGCCGCTAAGGCCTGGACTTGTTGAGCCAAGGCTACGAAATCTTGATTGGACTCCATCTGGATGTTACAGTTGATCGGGAACTACGTTTTCGAATCTGAATACAAAAATGTTTGATTCCCCACAGACTGCGCCAAACTGATGAAGCGTGACTTCGTCAGTCAAATTGAACGTGCCCAGATGGATCCAAATTCTACCCTGGATACCTGCGTAAATGAGAAGACTACTCCTTTCAAAGTGGTCACTGGTGTGGTGCCTACCACAACATCTCCAACGCCTAAGTCAAAACAGGAAAATGCTTTGTAAAATGAAACAAAATAGCAAGATTACAATGAGTATCTTTCAAAGTGTCTGTGTATCTTGTGTTGGCAATGTGAGGGCTTTATATATATCGCCTTGGATTCTAGCCGTTGTGGTTGATATTGTGGTGTTAATGCCTTTCTTGGTAATGCCTCTTGTTTAGTAATTGGGCTTCAATATGCTCTCAACGGTCTGTACAGCTGGTTTTGTAACCGTCGGAGGCATTATTGGCGGTATTGAATGGTCCTGCTATCCTCGTCGGTGACGTGGGCACTGGTTTGGGCTCGTCTTGGAGAATGAGCTCGTCTGTCTTATTGGGTTCGTCTACAGTTGATTTCGTCAGTCCCATCAGTTTTACCAAGATTCTTTAAGGCTTCCAAGTCATCACTTGCTCCCAAAAGAACAAGCATAGCGTTTCCTCATGTCAAACGCTTATTGAGACATGAACATGCCTGGCTCCTTACATTGTATTATTAATTAAGTGCTTCCCCAAGGTTTTGGTAAATAACATGGTGTCATTTTACAATTGGAGTAGCTCATCACTAATTTACTTCATTATGCTCTCAGTCAGTCTTTTACGCATGGACTCGAGGATTACTAGCTACTGGTGCTTGCTAACAATCTTAGGCTGATTTGAGAATGAGTCAACCACATATCAGTTTCAGAGATGGAAACCTGGATGCAAGGAAAATCTGAACCTCATTACATTTCCTTCTGGGTTTCACTGATGGATACATGATATCTTAAATATAATGAATGGCATGTACATTATGCTTAATTTACTGTTGCATTTTTTATGTTAGGTTTATAGATATTCTTTCCTTGTTGGCATATTGCAAAAAGAAGAGGCATTAAAAGTTTGGGTGACCAAAGCAAGTGAAGTTAGTGAAAGAGAAAAGGTAATGCCCACCCACAAGCATTGTCTTGTCAGGTACTAGTAGTGACTAGTGAGTAAACTTTAGCCGATAAGAAAAGACACCATTCTTTGGTGTCTTTTCTTATCTAAATAATGGCATATTTTCTTGTCTACTATAGTTCAATCATTCTTTGCGTTTAATCAATAAAATATTTACTTATAAAAAAATAAATAAATAAAAACGCACCATTCTTTTGCAGTTATAGGTAGGAACATGAAAACCTGGTATGATGATTTTTATTTTTATTTTTTAATTTAAAAGAAGGCTAGGCATTTTCTCAACTTCTTTCAATTATGTGTCTATAATTGCTTCAAATTTTATGGAAATTATGGATGGTTATAGGAAGGTTTGCTAAGTGGCTTGGATGTTAACTGTACAGAAATTATTGTGAAGATTTGTCCTTTGATGTCCGCTATTATTTTTATTATTATTATTATTTAAATCTGACAGTTAAATGGTTTATGTAGTTTTGTAATCATTAAGAACACCCTCATCTATGTGCATGCATCTGCCACTATCAAAACATCTTGTTGCTTGGTTTGGTAATGTTTCACACTTAATAGTACTGCGTGGTCTTGTAACAGGAGGGTAGCTTCCTTTCTGGTTGATGATCTTCCTAGGCTGTATGATATACATGTGGTATTAAGCCCATGATTTGCTGTTCCCATTTGTTTTAGGAGAAAAATTTTAAGTTCTTGTTAACAAATATGTTTTCAGGAATTAACAGCTGAGATATCAGAACTCGAAAGACAGAGGGATGATCTCGAAGCTGAATTAAAAAAGGTTTTTCTGCTGTCTCCTCTCTCTTACCTCAAAACCAAAATTTACATTTAACGGGAGACACTTTTGTCATATTTAATTTTTATCGCTCATGTAATTCTATCTTTCCTTATCTGTTCCAATACTTGAATCTACTCTCTTACCTCACTGATGCTGCTTCCAGATTATGATTTTTTTGTTATATTATTCCATCAAATTTTATGAGAATAATGTTTGCAGAGTTGATGCCATTTACCACTTATTGTTATCGGCATTGCTTAATCCAATGATTAACTTTGAGGCTATGTTGCATTCTATGCATTGTGGCTTTTTTCAGCTGGCATTAGCTTCTTGATGTTACACATGGTAGCCGCTATGGAGATTAATTCTCAAAATGGGTTTTTTTTTTTTTCTTTTTTTTTTTTTTGCAACTATGATTGTCATTTGTTAACCTCATTTTTTACTGCCTTAATGCCACCATGCATTTTTATTATACTTTGCCCCCACCCCTTTTTGATTGTATAGCAAATCCTAGCTTTGTAGTTTCAAAGCTCACTTTTCCATTCACAAAATGCCATATATCTGTATGCCACAGGGAATGCCTTAGTGGTTAGCTTAATGGAGTGTAATTAAATATTAGCATTTTGCATACCCGGCCGTTTTCACTAAATCGTGCGAATGATGTGTGATATCAGAAAACAAATATCATAATCAATGAACAAAACAAAATATTAATATTAAGCTAACATCACACCAAGAACATGTTAATATAACATGAGAATTAAATAAAGATACAAGAACAAATAGAATAGATTATATAAAACCAAAATCATATTAATACATATCAAAATGAATAAAGAATATCAAGCATATCAATTATAACAATTATAAAAACTATGTTAAGAAACTCATGTGAATCATGTTAAGAAATGTAGTCCTTTTTAGAGGGTTTCAGACATTCTTAAGGGTCTAAAGGCCATCCCCCATCAAAGAATGAAGCTTTGGGCCTTTAAAACTAGATTTCTAAGGTTTTTGAATCAAGTATGCACACGCATACTCAAGCATGTGCATAACCATAGTTTTGATTGCACTGCTGGCCTAATTTCAAACAACCATAATTCACTTAATATAAATCCAAATCATGCAAAATTTATTTTTAAATTGGAGCCTGAGATGTATACTTTCCAATGAAATAAATCTTACTCAAAAAGTCTTTGTGGATCAAAAGTATGGTCAAAACAGTGAACATAAGTTATTTTTCAGTATCGTTTTAAAAGCGATTGAGCACTTTTGAGTTGTGATTACTTCCAAACTATTGTGAACTCTTTAATTACCCTTGGTTGACATATGTCAAGCTCATCATTGGGGTCAGGAACCAAAGTTGATTAATGGGTATAAAATGAGGCATCTACACGTATGCATGTTATTGAATCATATGCATATGCATGCTTAACTAATGCGTACGCATAATGCACTCAATTTAAATCCAAATTACACAAAATTTATGCTCAATTTGAATCCTAAGATGTCTACTTTCCAATGAAATAAACCTCACTAAAAAATTATGTGGATCAAAATTTATGGCCAAAACAATGAGCAAATGTCATTTTTTAGCATCCTTTTTAAAGCGATTTAAGAATTTTTGGTTTGTGCTTGCCTATGAACTATTGTAAACTCTTTAATTACCCTTGGTTGATGTATGTCAAACTCAACATTGGGGCTAGGAACCAAAGATTATTAACAGGTACAAAATAAGGTGTCTACAATGCTTAAATGTATGTTACGTTATGATGTGATGCACATGTTGATGATGATGCGATGAGTTGATGATGTTTATAAGATGCCATGATAGATGAATGCTTGGTTGATTGTTAGATGCATGTTAGGATAGGCTTAGTGCATGTGTGTGTATAAAGTAATCTAGAGGACCCTTTGATAGAATTAGAATGTGAAACACAATGAGTGGAGGCCAACCCACGAGTTAGGTGGGGTTTGGTGCCTAACACCTTCCCATCCCCATATGTAAACTCCGGGCATGTGCTCTGGTAAGATCAGTCCTTCTCAAAAGGGCGTTATATTTATGGTTCCTACACCTAAATTTAGGTGGCGACTTCATTTTTCACCCTTCACCCAGTCCACTCAACTGAGGCATACTTCTCGATAGGACATCTTGAAAGGGCTGTCACGGGTGCTTGTGCCCACAATTATAACATGAACATGGATGTTTGAATGATGATGAACATGATATGAACATGTTATGATGCAATGACTTGATAATGATATGTGAAGGATGATGCCATATGCCATATGTCATATGCTCGCTGCCTTGTGATAATATGATGATGCTTGCTGCCCTATGTTATATAAGATGCTATGATGGTGTATGATGCTATGCTATATGTATGTTATGCTTAGATGAATGCTAGGACACATGTATGATGAGATGAATGTATACCATGCTTAGATGATGATGTTGTGTTATATGATCTGGCATGTTTAGATGAATGCTAGGTTGTATGTTTAGATGCATTTAGGATAGAATTAGAGAGAGTGTGTGTGTGTAGAGGATGGCCTATTAAAGGACATTTTTATAGAATCAAGATATGGAACATAATGAATAGAGGCCGAACCATGAGTTGGGCGGGAATGGGTGCCTAACACCTTCCTAATCCTACACCTTAACTCCAGACACAAACTCTAGATAAACAAGGCCCACTACAAAAGGCACAAATTTGGTTCCTGGACACAATCTAGGTGGCGACTTTATCAAACCCTTCGCCTCTGGTCCACTCAACTAAAGCTTATTCCCTAGAGCACAGTGATTGTGCATAGCAAGGGGAGTTGAACATTGCCCTACAATCACATGGGAGCGAGCGCTTGTGTCCACATAATCATTAAAACTTGATGTGATCTTTTAATATGGTGGTCTGATTGAAGCCCATAACATGTTGTTTTGATCTTTATGACTTCAAGGTTTATTTTATATGAAGCATTTGGAAATCAAATATTCAAAATTATGGTCCTATAACTAGGATGTAAAATTATCATTTTATCCCCCATATGAGGTTAAATACAAGTTGCAAAATGAGGTATCTAGAACACTGTATATATGACTAGGTTTTTTTTCAACTTTTAGAGCTCTCACATCATTGTGTGTAAAATAGCATAAGTTGTTAATTTTGCACATTTAAACCCAAAAAAATTACCCACATCAGTCAATCTAAAAGTGAGAAAGTTTACATTATTGTTACACTAACCATGTAAATATATACGATTACTATTCACATGCAAATCCATTTTGTTAATAAATTTTTTACTCTTATACACAACACAAGGGAGAGGGAGAAATAATTTGGTAGGGTAATAAAAAAATGATAAAGAAAGAATGGCGAAATTACTCTTTACCCCCTAAACTATAACCCATTTAAATTTACTCCCAACCTACGAGAATGCACATTTTACCTCCCGAAACTATACCCCTTCTATATTAATCTCCCTAAATTATGAAAATACACACTTATTTCCTAAACTATTACCCATGGGATGGAGTGCAAAGTGTTATACGAGTAATAGTTTAGGAGGGTAAATGTGCACTATCGTAGTTTAGGAAGGCAAATGTCATATTCTCATAATTAAAGGAGCAAGTGTAAAACAGGATAAAGTATAATTTTCCAAAAAATAATATTTCAATAAAATGTAGTGTAAAATAAATAATTTGATGTAAGTATTTTTAAAAAGTGATTGCATAAAATCGAAAAAGAAAACGGGTTCATATACCAAAATAGACAATTTTTTTCACGACCTGATGCAATGCTTAGTTTGAGGCTTGTTTGACTAGTAGGATTGAGATATGTTTGTACAGAAGTTCAAGACGTAGCATTAACAATCCCTGAAGATTTTCTTAATGGATTGTAAAGTACAATCTCAGTGTTAACAGTAATCTAAACTGAGATTAATATCTGTTTGTGTGAAGAGAAAATATTCAGAGAAAGGATGTAACAGAAAAGAGAAAGAAGAGAGAGAGAGAGAGAGAGAAGAGAATGAGAGAAAAATGAATTTTCTTTTCTTGATTATCTTCTGAGAGTACAATCACATATATATATAATGTAATCTGCCTATGGTGTTGAGTAACAGAATTGATCCTGATCATCCGGATCAATCTCCGTGAATTTAGGAGAGCTAACGAACTCCAACTGACAGAGTTTTCGCGCCATTGTATTTAAATTCTGTTCCAAGCTTTAAACGACACCGTTTCTAGCTGCTGAAGCTTAAATAACAAACATATACAAAACGGTGCGTTGAGCTTATGTTATATTAGTGAAACGGTGCGTTGCAGCTGAATGTAAACCAACGGTCATCCCCAATTCAATCATCTTCAACCTTGCGCCTATGATGCAGTCAATCCAGAACTGAAATACAAATCAGCTATTTGGAATTTCCTTTAGCTTCGCTGAAGTGGAATTACTACGATCATTAACATCTTCCTGGATACATTCACAATTGACATGTGAATGTATCCAGGAAAACTGACTTTTTCTAAGTCTTATAATTGTAGTTTATTGAATTGTTTAAAACAGTTATTGTTCAGTAGGTCTTCATAATTGACATGTGAGAAAAGTAGTCCAAAAAAAAAAAAAAAAACCTAGTGAAAAGTGTAGTCCAAGAATTCAAGTTTTATTCTTTTGTGTTAATAACGCGTAATCTTTATTACATCTCCGGCAGTGACTACTTCTTCTTGCCTGTCTGCCAGCACCAAAATAAAATACAAGCTTTGCCATTTTCCTTAAGTTCGCAATTGTCATGGCAGTTCGGGCATATGTCCATGAGGGTAAAAGTACCCATCGAGTTAGCAAGGCATGCCTGAAAGCAATTATCATAGCATATCTGAAATTTTGTTTTCCTCGCTCTGGACTGCCCCGTGAGAATACCAGCCACCAGACAAAGCACCAGAACCAACACCACCGATCTTCTTTCCATATCAATCCTGCAAAGATGATTTTTTTAGTAATTCCACTATGGATGCCTTTGAAATAATACAGAATTTGAATGATTTTTTTATTTATTTATCATATTTATAATCCATATTCTATTATCTCTTTTATATGTCAAAGTACAATAAGAAAGAAAATCTTTCTTATAACATAATACAGAAGTTTACGTAAGTTGTAGTTGGTGTTTATCTAATTATTGAAAATCTTTTCAATCTTAAGCAGAGTTTTGACTTTAAAATAAAATCGTAAAACAACTTATTCATGCAAAATGTCCTTAACAAATAAACAAAATATAATAAATATGCCATCATTTTTAGTTTCTTACATCAAAATATCAACTAATTCACATATAAATAACTTTTATTTTTCCAATTGGTATTATGTGTTATGTGTGCCAGGAGACATATAGCTTGATCAATTAACACCTCTTGGTGTTTCTAACAAATACATTCAATATTCAAATTCTCTCAGCCCCCAACAACTGATGTATAAAAATAAAAAATAAAAAGTATTCTAAGCATGCAAATTTTTGTATATGGTTCTTCTTAAAGTCAACTCCTGACTTCCTAATTGAGTAGAGGTATTTTACACAAATAGTGTACGTGTTTGTGTTCACATGCAAATTTATTTACACTTTTTTTTTTTCTTTTAGATCAAATCCTGACTTTGTCATTGAGTGAATGTATTTTTACACAAACTAGTCAAAGATAGTAAATCATATCACATTAAAGAGAAAAAAAAAATAATAAGTCTATCCCTTTATCCAAAGTAAAAAATAGATATATCTATCTAGAAAAAAAAAAAAAAAAAAAAAAAAAAAGATCTCAACCCTGATATGTTTAGAGATTTCAAAACAGGCAAAACAAAATCTAGTACTCTGCAAACTAATAAATCTTTGTCCTTGTTGAGTTTTTTTTTTTTTTTTTTTTTTTTTTTTTTTTTTTTACGCTTCTCTCTTTCTTAAAAATTAATAAAAAGGTTTTTTTTTTTTTAAAAAAGGCTTTTCATTGGCGGTATTTGTTTATTTCTTAACCTGTTTTATAATATATATATATATATATATTTATATATATAAGGATAATTTGTTAGGGGATTTCAAACCTTTTTCTGATGATAGGGGTATTCAAACCTTGGTTTCTATTCATTCTTTATGCTAAATAATGACACTGAGCTGTAAGACTTTTAGTTAACATTAAAGGTACCATCAATTTTAATACAAGTCTTATAAAAGGATGTGAAAAAAAAAAAAAAATTGTGATTGGTTTCACATTGATATCATTATGCACAAACCAGAAGGACTATACTCATGAAAGGTATCTTAAAGGGAAACAAAAGTGTGTGTGTGTATATATATATATATATATATATATGGATGACAGAAGATTATGAATTAACAGATATTAAAGAACATTAAGTCATACATTCGAGCACTGCCATCGGCCTAGCTAAAACAACATTAAGTCATAAAACATAACTAAACTCACCCAAAGCTGATGGCTTCAATACATCAGGCCCAATATTTAATTTGTCTGAAAAACTTAACAGCGAATAGCATGCTCAATGCACTTATATATTGAGCACTATTCACTCAATTTTGTTCTAGTTTTCACTTTTTTGTGCTTGCTTCTTCTCCGATATGCTTTTGTGTGATTTTGGTTTGGTTTAGATCCATCTGGGTATTTTTGTGTTTCGGGTTTTCAAAGGTCTTTGGGCAAGATTATGCGTATAGATCGGATTGGGATGTGTTTTCTTGGTTAGGATTTTGATGTCATAAAATTAATACGTATTGGTATTGTGTCTTACTAATTATTAATATAATTTTAACTTATATATTATTTTCAATTAAACAGTGCATCACGCTCACGCAGTCACGCTAGCATAATACTAGTGTAAATCAAGTTTCCAGGGGAAAAAAAAAGTGTGTATTAATTAAGTTCATTTAGGTTATATAAGCAATCACGTAGAACCTTAAATGTGATTAGTTTTTTTCTTCTACAATCATGTAAATATGGCTAATGTATTATCATGTTGTGACCAGTTATATTAGAGTTAACCTGGCAATGTCATATGATTAGTGAACCCTACAGCGCAATGCAAAATTTGAAAACATTGAGAGATAGAATTCAATTTGCATAATCTCTAAACTTTCTGTTTCTCATTGTAAATTAGAATGACCATAAGGTGCTGGGCACTTCTTCTTCAAGGTCTTACTTGGAAAATTACAAAGTTAGATGATGGTTTACGATAAACTATAGTTTAAAATGAGACTTTTATTTTTTTTTACAAAGTTAGATGACAAAAACTTTCAGTAACACTGGCAATATTGTAATGCCATTTTTTTTAATACTCATATATTTTGGCTACACTCATCCTTATTGTAATAATCGAATTATATAATTAAAAAAAATAAATAAATCAAATATAAGAAAGGAAAAAAAAAAAAAAAAAATCTCACCTTAGGAGGTCTCTCTGAGGAAACACTTTATTGTCCCCCTTCCTGATTCCAGTGGTTTTTTATTTTTCTTGGCTATGGAAGGAATGGGGTTGAGATTTAAACCATATATAATATAAAATAAATCCCCTCTCTATTGAGTAACATATTGCCTCTCAACCATATGTAACGTGATTTTAACATCTTATACAAGCGGTTACAAAGTGTAGGGTTGAAGTTTGTATCACAATAAATCCATTTTCTCTAACGATCCATCAGAGGACAAACCGTTATGGAATGAGTGGATTGAGGATCTATCAAATCAATTTTCTAATAATGTCTCAACAGTTTAGATTCGTGTTCAAAAAACCAAAAACAATAACAATAATGTGGGGGAGTGAAAGAGTCCCCATCCAGGCCCAAGAAGTAATTGGGTCAAGGGGAACGAATTGGGCCTACCATGTATACTTGAATGAAGGCCCAGAGGGCAATAAACTATGGAAAAAAAGAAATTGGACCATCCCAAGTACCCAGAAGGAGCAGAGCAACGCGCGGGAAAGTAATTCCCATGGAAAAGGCAGGAAGCAAACCTTACCCAAAGTAAGGTGCATGGATAATCCACGTAGGGTTTCTAGGAGATGCCAAGAACCACGGGAAATTTCCAGAACACATAAGAAGATTGGAGATTTTTTACCTTTGCATTAATGAGGGAGTTCTCACCTAACCTCTGCCACATTGAATGCATATGAGACAACTGGAACAGTACAAACACCCCCCCAAAAGTTAGAGTTCCAAGATAAGGGAGGGGAGGAAACCGATAAAATAAAGAAAAATATCCTTGAGAATTTGGTTGGCAACAAATAGCTATAGAGATAAGAACAAGGAATGTAACTATAAAGAGGGGCGGACAGGCAAATGGAAGGGGATCTTTTCTGGAAAGAAAGAGAAAGAGGGAACAGTCTGAAAGAGAAATAGAGAGAGGGAACGTGAGTAACACCACGGGAACAAGAAATACATGTGGTCAATGAAATCAACTGTTTAATTTGAGTTTTCCATTGTGGAGTTTTTATTCCCTATTGTTCACTTTTAAGTAGGTTGCGTGCGACATTTTAGCAGTAATCTGTGGAGAACACCACGGAAGCTAGTTTTTGTCTGCCCACAAATAACAATAACAATAACAAAAACTGCTGTGTTTGAACCGGTTTACATAATATTGGCTAGGATCTACATCATATGCAGGAATGTATCTATGGCATCTAATAAGAAAAATGTTAAAAGTTATTATCACATTTACTATAAAAGTGTTTCATGATAATGAATATTATTGATACCATGCATATTCGGTCTTCAACAACATAATAAATAAATTTCTGAATAATTTTTTGTATTGCTTTTAAAAGTTGATATATCAATACTTTCTGAACCTTGGTCTCATCTAGCGGCTCATGGGCTCTGTGCAGGATTTCTCCTTGTGGTTTGCCAGTCAAGGGGCGTAGCCAAGAACTAAACTTTCACTTTGGGGGCCAAGTTATAGTATTGTTACAATAATAATAATAATTCAAAGTCTTTTGAATACAAAATTATCAATTTGATGTATCTTCGTATACTTTTTTTTGAGAAACATTAATGATTTTGGAAGACATGAAATTATTTATCTTATAATACCCTTCCGTATCTTGTTGATCAGCTGATATGTTAAAAATAGTTAAATTTTTAATTTTTTACCCACAGATTCATTGACCTTATTCTGACTATAAACCTTTCAACCCATTTTGGAATGCAAACCCATGGCAGGTTGGTTTAGCGGTGGCTCTAGGAATGTATTTTTAGAATGGTCATTAAGAAATTTAAGTATACAAAATCTAATAAAATGATAATTTGAATATATCAACATCACACTAAAAAACATGTAAATACACAAAGTATTACAATATATTTCTACTAACAAAGAGAAAAGCAAAAAAAATATATAAATAACAGACTGATACCAGATAAAGTGGGAACTGATAATGTTGAAATGTGAGTAATAAATTAAGTGAGAGAGTCTGAAATGATGATAGATAAGACAAATATATATATTTGCTACAACTGCGAGTCCAATCAATAAGGAGGGCAAAATTATTGTGACTGCAAAGCCAAAAAGAATATAACTATCATCACCATCAAGGAGAACTCACTATCACAATAATTTTCTTGGTACCAATTTTTAAAGAAAAATGAAATTATGAATTATTTTTATTAAATAGGTGGAACGAGTTACAAATTCAAATAATTAGCAATTTTTATCTTCTTGTTTTATAATAGACTTTTTGTAGAATAATTTGTCCATCTGTTGTTGTTTGGTATTGTCTTGTTTTTGTTTGGTTTATGTTTGTTGTTATTTGGACTAATATTTATTGTTATTTAAGCCTTTAAAAAAAGGGTTTAGGATCATGTTTTGGGGGGGGGGTGTGGGGGATATTAATTTTGGAGTAATTGCTACATCCATAATATTTTTATAATAAATCTTATGCAAAAAAATTGCTATTGGTGGAAAAAAATAATATTAGTATTGAGCCCAAATTAGAATCAGTAACAACTTACCACATTGGATTTGTTATGAAACAATTATGAAAATTTTGTGAATATAGACATACTCTTATTTTTGTTGAACCTAAATTTTTGTAATTCTCAAGTTAAGATGTTCAACATTTTTATTAGGGTAGTCAAAATAGGTTAGTTTAGCATATAATTTTTTTTTAGCAAATGTATATATACATTTTTTTGCAAGTTAAGGTGATCTTGTGACCACCCTGGCTTGTATGTATAGCCGCCATTGGGTTAGTTTAAGCTTAAATGACACTGCATAAAAATAAAAATGTTATTTTCTATAGACTTCTTATTATTTTCTCTTGATTTTTTAAAACTCTAATTTGTTTGCATACGTTTTGGTGTTGTATTTTTTAGTTCCCCATTACAAGTACTCTCTCTCTCTCTCTCTCTCTCTCTCTCTCTCTCACACAGTTTCGGTTTTTTTTTTTTTTTTTGAGTTAATACTTGATTATTTTGGAAGTAAGATTTTGAGTTTACATCTAAACACAATCTTGGCTATGCTAATTACAAATCGGCATTCCGACTCATTTCGATCTATTTCAGTCCACTTCATCTATTCAATTTGGTTGGCTATTTTGGTCAATCCTCTTCAGTTCAATTAGGTCTATTCAATCCAATTTAGTCCATTTGGTTCACTTCGGTCCATTCGATCTACTTCTGTCAATTTAGTCCTTGCAGTCCACTTCAGTCGATTTGGTCCATTCGGTCCATGCAGTCCACTTCCGGCTATTTGGTCCACTTATGTCTATCCAATCCAAGTTGGTCCACTTTGGTCTTTTGGTCCATTTGGTCTATTTCCGATCATTTTAGCCCTATTCGATGTACCTACTTAAGAATGGAAAAATAAAAGTTTGGATGAAGAATACTATCACTTATTTGAGTAATATCAATTGTAATTGTATAATAAGTTTTAGTTATCAAAATAATCTTCTTAAGAAAATGAGAATTTGAATAATAAATTTGAAACTTAAAATTTTTAATTGTACCAAAAGAGACTAGTAAAATATAATGCATAATAACAATAATTAGAAGAATTAGAAGAACATGAAATTATGGATCATCTTGGAAATGAAAAATATCAAACAAAAACATCAAAAATTATAAAATTATATATTTGTAAAAATATAGTGCTGGAAATTACTTTTTAAAATTGCTTAATTTTTAGGGAAAACAAATTGTCTACAATAAAATTTAAAGAATAAATTATACATATTCAGTATAAGTTTGTTACGAGTTTTTAATTATCATAATAATATCCTTTAAGATGATGAAAATTTTGAATGATTTATTTAATAAAAATTATATATATATATATATATATATATGTATATTCTCAAATGTATAATCAAACTCAAGGAATTCATTTAAAAGTAATGAAGTAAATTTCATAAAGATTAGATTGTATATTCATAGCACTCATATTTAGAAAGATTTTCATTTAAATTTAGCCATATCAAAATAGACTGAAATGTGATGTTAATGTGGCTCAACAAAATGCAGCAACAATAAATACTATGCTTAAGATTTTAAATATTACGAGTTTGAGATCTAAATATTTTTTAATAAATTTTTATTTAGAATAGGTACTCTCAACCTAAACATATTTTTTCCTTATATATAAGTACACAAAAATGGATTGAAGTTGACTAAAATGGATTGAGTTAGACCGAAGTTGTCTTAATATACTGAATTGGACCAAATTGAACGAAGTAGACCAAATGGACATAATAAGACTAAATGGGAACAAGGTGGACCGACCAAATAGGACAGAGTGGACCACTGTGGACGGAAGTGTACCAAATAGGACTAATGTGAACCAAATAAGAACGAATGAACAGATTAAGACCAAAGTGGACATAATGGACCATATAGGAACAAATATTACTGCATAGGACCAAAGTGGGCTGAATAGGACCAATGTCAACTGAATAAAACCGAAGTGGACATAATGGACCGAATAGGACCAACATGGACTGAATTTCCCGAATATGACTAAAGTGGACAAAAGTGGTCAGAATTGACCGAATAGGATTAAAGTGGATAGAATAGGACCAACGTAGACCAAATGGAATGCATAGGATGAAAGTGGACCAAATAGAACCAAACTGGACCAAAGAGGATAGAATGGACCAAATAGGACCAAAGTGGATTGACTAGAACTTTTGAATATTTATCATTTTTATTGCATTTTTAGGGCTCATATTTCTAATTTCTAATGTCTATTTTGTTTATATTTTTTTAACTCAAAATTAAAGAGTTTAGCCCAAATAAAAAAATAAAAAATCATACTTTTCAATCCAAAAAATGAAAAAAAAAAAAAAAAAATTTGAGCTAAACTTGAGAAGACAACATACAAAAAGAATCAATATATGACCCAATTAGTCCAAAATGGAACGAATGGGACTAAAATTGACTGAGTGAACCAAAATGGATCAAGATAGACCTAATTGGACCCAAGTAGACCTAATTGGACTGAATAAAAATTGTTTGATTTTTAGGAAGAACAAATTATCTTCAAAAAAATTTAGAGAACAAATTATACATTATATTACAATTACAAAATAATTATTTATTCGCACGCATTGCGTGAGTTTGCAACTAGTATATTATAAAAGTTGGATCTCACAACTATGGATGCACACAACGATGACAAGTGATGCAATTTTGTATTTATTTAGAACTAGCCACGAACCCGCGCGTTACGCGTGATAATTATTTTTATGGTGGTTTTATTAATTTTTTTTTTTACAATTTAAACTAATCTAATAATGAGTAATGTATTTCGTAATTATATTTTTATTTATTATAAGAAAAATCATAATGTAATATAGGAACTGTGGGTACTTTTTTGGAGTTACTTGTAATAACTAATGGTACTTTTTTCTCTTCAGCTCATGCTTATAAGGCAGAGGGGGGAGGGAGTTTTCTTCGATATGGGATACCAAAAAGGAGAGTACAGAAAGCCAAAAGGCTACCAAGTAACTCCAAAAGGTACCCACAATAAAAGGAAGTTCACAGCTTATAAGATAGCAAGTGGGGGGAGTTGTCTTCGATGTGGGACTAATGGTATTCCTTTCTCTTCAGCTCATGCTTATAAGGCAGAGGGGGGAGGGAGTTTGCTTCGATGTGGGATACCAAAAAGGAGAGTACAGAAAGCCAAAAGGCTACCAAGTAACTCCAAAAAAGTACCCACAATAAAATGAAGTTCACAGCTTATAAGGCAGCAAGTGGGGGGAGTTGTCTTCGATGTGGGACTGCAAATAGTTTCCCTGGGACAACAAAAAAGTAGCCCACAATAAAAGGAGAATAACTGATGGTACACTACTCCTTCAGCTTCACAATTTATAAGGCAGCAAGTGGGGGGAGTTGTCTTCGATGTGGGACTGCAAAAAGTTTTCCAGGGAGTACGAAAATAAAACAATCACTTACACTTGAAGCATAAACGTTGCATAAAATCATTAAAAAAGATTTTATAATTATCTAAAATTATTCTATATAAATAAAAAATAAAAAACTATATCAATTTTCCTCTTTTTCTTCAGCTTCTGTGGCTTCAGAGGCAAATTTAAAATTGGTCTCTTTCCATTAGAAGCAACTTCAACCTCCAGATCGCCTTCTGCTTGTGATTTCCTCCCCTCTATCTACTGCAGCTCGCTTGCTTCTTGCCTCCTTTGACCTGGCATCTCTGAAAGTGAAGTTAAGGAAGAGAGTCCAGTTTCTTTAACTTTCACTCTTAAAGGAGGGATTTTCCTCTTGCATTCTGCTTTTGCAGATGATTTTGAAGCATCAACTTTGTCAGTTGGAGCAATCTTTGATCCTTTGCCACACCCTTTTCGTGCAAATTTCACTGCCAAGTCACTTAGCTTTACTTCTTAATCAGGATTTCCACTTCCTGCTTGTCTGAAAGCGCCTATTTCAGAATCAGAATCATTTGCCCTTCTCTTGAACCCAGTTGCATGTCTAGATGCGTCTGCACTGCTCCCTTTAACAATAGCATTTGCAGGCTGCTCAATGGTTTAAAAAGATATCAACAATAAAAATAAATAGCCGTATAAACAAGTGAAAAGAGTTAAAGTTGAACTTTAACATGTGAACTCACAAGCTTCCTCTCCATCTCTCTCTCTTTTCCTTTTTCTTCTACCTCTTTTAATTGGCAGATTTGATCCTTAGACCTGCCCCAAGGTCAAATTAAGTGAAGAAACGAGCTTCTAGTACCTCATATGTTTTTGGAACATTTCCCTTGCCTTCGGTACTCAAAGATGATTTTAAGGTTTTATTTTTGTCAGCAGCAGTAGAATCATATTGTCTGACTTCTTCATTTCCACCAACATTCAAGTCACTTTTACCAAGGGAGAAGCCAGCTGCATCTTTAACAGCATCAGAGCTAGAATCCTTCCTAATAGTTATTGCAGGCTATTCAGGTAGGAGGGAAAGACATGAAAAAGAAAATTTGGATCGACATTGACTAAGGACACTTCAGTGGTGATAAGTCACTAGGACCACCTAATCTCAATCTCAGTGTAGTAATCCAACGATTAAAGCTAGAGGTTCCACCAAGTTTTCAACTAGTAAATGTGTGGGGTGGTGTCAAGGAAGGTCTTAGGTCCAGTTTTGCTATAAAAAGAAGATGGGGGAGGAGTAAAGGGGTGTGTGTGTGTGTGTGAGAGAGAGAGAGAGAGAGAACATAGGCACATGTAAACAAAGAGCAAAAGAGAGAGAGGGCAGTACCTTGACCTTTTCACCATGATCTGTTCTCTTTTCATCAGGCTTGGATGATGAGCCTAAAATAATATCATTTGCTGTTGGACTGGAATTGTAAATTTGTAACCGCTCAACATTTTCTTCTTGTTGGAGTGGACAATTGCATACGGTGAAATATTTTTACTTGAATTTTTCATTGCAATTTTTGCAGGCTGACCACTGACAACAAAAAAGGATAGAGGGAAGGGATGTTAAAGAGAGAGAGAGAGAAGCCAGGAGCACAGGTAAACTAGGAGAACAGCAACAAGGGGGCAGTACCTTGACCTTTTCATCATGATCTGTTCTCTTTTTGTCAGGCTTGGATGATGAGCCTAAAATAATATCATCTGCCGTAGGAGTGAAATTGTGTTCTTCAACTTCCTCACTCTTGATTTTCAAATTGGAATAGCTCAACATCTTCTTCTTGTTGGAGTGACCAATAACATGTGGCAAAACATTGCTACCCTTGAACTTTTCAACATGATCTGTTCTCTTTTTGTCAGGCTTGGATGATGAGCCTAAAATAATATCTGCTGTAGGAGTGAAATTGTGCTCTTCAGCTTCCTCGCTCTTGATATTCAATTTGGAATCGCTCAACATTTTCTTGCTGTTGGAGTGGCCAATTAAATGTGGCAAAACATTGTTACCCTGGACCTTTTTACCATGATCTGTTCTCTTTTCGTCAGGCTTGGATGATGAGCCAAAAATAATATCATCTGTTGTTGGACTGGAACTGTAATTGCTCAGCATCTTCTTCTTGTTGGAGTGGCCAATTGCATGCAGTGAAACATTTTTACTTGTAGTTTTCACAGCAATTTCCGCTGGCTGACCATTGACAACAGAGAGAGAGAGAGAGAGAGAGAGGACATGGACACAGGTAAACAAAGAGCATAACAACACAAGGGCAGTACCTTTACCTTTTCACCATGATCTGTTCTCTTTTTGTCTGGCTTGGATGATGAACCTAAAATAATATCATGAGCTGTAGGAGTGGAATTGTGTTCTTCATCTTCCTCACTCTTGAATTTAAAATTGGAATCACTTAACATTTTCTTCTTGTTAGAGTGGCCAATTGCATGTGGCAAAACATTGTTACTTGAATTTTTTACTGCAATTTCGGCGGGCTGACCATTGACAACAAAAAGAGAGAGAGGGAAGGGGTGTCAAAGAGAGAGAGAGAACATAGGCACATGTACAGAAAATGGAGAGAGGCAGTACCTTTATGACCTTTTAAGCATGATCTGTTCTCTTTTTGTCAGCCTTGGATGATGAGCCTAAAATAATATCATATGCCGTAGGAGTGAAATTGTGTTCTTCAACTTCCTCACTCTTGATTTTCAAATTGGAATCACTCAACATTTAATTCTTGTTGGAGTGGCCCATTGAATGTGGCAAAACATTGTTGCTCAAATTTTTTATTGCTATTTCTGCAGGCTAACCATTGACAACAAAAAGAGAGAGAGGGAAGGGGTGTCAAAGAGAGAGAGAGAGAGGACATATGCACATGTACAGAAAATAGAGAGAGGAGGCAGTACCTTCTTGACCTTTTCACCATGATTCCCTTTTTGTCAGGCTTGGATGATGTGCCTAAAATAATATCATCTGCTGTAGGACTGGAATTGTGTCCTTCGACCTCCTCACTTATGATTTTCAAAATGGAGTCCCTCAACATTTCCTTGTCAGAGTGGCCAATTTCATATGGCAAAACACTTGAATTTTCTATTGCAATCTCTACAGGCTGACCATTGACAACATAAAGAGAGAGAGGGAAGGGGTGTCAGAGAGAGAGAGAGAGAGAGAGAGAGAGAACACGTGGGCACATGTAACCTAAGAGCAGAAGAGAGAGGGAGCAGTGCCTTGACCTTTTCATCACTATCTGTTCTTCTTTTTTTCAGGAATGGATGATGAGCCTAAAATTTTCTCATCTGCTGTAGGTATGGAATTGTGTTCTTCAACCTTCTCACCAGTGATTTTCAAATTGGAGTCGCTCAACATTTCCCTCTTGTTGGGCGCAATTGGCAAAACATTTTTACTTGAATCTTTTATTGCAATTTCTGCAGGCTGACCAATGACAACAAAAATAACTCACAACAAGCACTGACCACTACCTAAATAGAAGATAGGTTTGCGAAAATAATCTACATAGAATTTTGAGGGTGGGAGAATCTGCAAATTCGTAGCATCAAATTTGGTTTCAGAACAAGTTAAAAAGATAAACAAATGAGATGAAAACATTATGTTGCTGCTGACAACCAATAAAAAGACATCTGCTTTAGTTTAAATTCTATATTACAGACAATTAGGATTTTTAAGATCTGATCACTTCTCTAATACTCAAAGATATTTTGAATAATGTTCACAAATTTGATCTTGTCAACTATACTTTCTTTGCCACCCATCCCTTAGTATGATACACTGCCTAAACAGCAATTCAACGACTCAAACCCAACCGGTATGAACATGTAATCCACATTATCTCATTGCACTGCAGCCAACTAATGAGGGACAATCTGGTCCCAACTTCTATGAGCAAGTCACATGCACAGAAAGACAAATACTTGAAAAGGGGCCAAAACTAAAAGAACCCAGTATATTTTCATAAGCATATTTTCTTGAAACAAAATAACAGAGGGCAGAACATTAAGGAAAAAATAATGAGAATTTTCTCCTCAAACCTGCTCACCTTTATTTTGGAAACAATATCTGAGTAGAGCCTTCACTACTTCATGTACTCCCTCAGCAGGTCCTCTATGCATTAGCAACTGAACCTCAACATCATTCTCATTGGTATTTTTTCAAACTCCATATTGAAATGTAAAGGTAATTAATCTTTTCTGTCAAAGCATTACAGCGTAATTCAGAACATTCGTAATCTTCTCCCCCGGCTAATTCACCTTGAAGGGATACTTGTTCAAGTTCATGAATGTCACCATCTGCCTTAGTGATCAAAATCCCCAACATTCGTACACAAGATTTCTCATTCAAAGCATCTTCATCTATCACATCTACAGCCACAGGAAATGATTAGCATAGATGTCGGCAAAACATGGATTTAACAAGAAAAAACACCAATAAGAGTGCAGAGATGAGAAGGAACATAAATATACCATATCCATAACCAAAGTAAAAGTCGCACTGCCATCCAGATTGCTTCAATAGTTCAATCTGAAACAACAGTTATACAAAATCAAAAGGTAAACTTGACTGCTGAGGTTTTGTAAACCTGGTTGTTATGACAAGCCCCATAGGTTGAAAACCATGATTTTCAAGAACCTTATCCTGAAATGCAAATAATGGTAACATTGTGATTCACCCATTAATACAAGAGAGCATATGGATATTTCAAATAATTGACAGAGAAAAATGGAGGTTTCACAATGAAATATATGACCCCCTTGAATTTCAATTATTTAGCAAAATTGGTCCAAGGATAAACTAGTTTTATCAATAGTATGGGAAACAATATTTCATTCTAAAATTATGTTGACCAAAGCTGTTCAACCCAGGATTATAAAAATTTCCACAATCAGGACAAGAAACTCAGTAGCTTAGTTTTAAAAATTTATTTCAACCGTGTGTGTTAGACAATACACTAGTTTAACAAATGAAGACAAAAACTTTGAACCGTGTATTTAGCAAACATTTATAAAAGATAAATGGCAAATATTCAACTAATAAACCAGATTAATTAGGGTCAGGGTAATAAAATTAGTGGGATTTAAGCAAAAGCTATATACTTGATGAGAAGAGTAAAACCCTGAAAAAAAAATTCATAAGAAGAACTTGACAAAATGGTATTAAAAATTTAAATTAATCTAGCATCCTATACAATTAGAAAATTAACAAGTAAACAAACCATCTCTTCCTCAACAAAGGAGTAAGAAAAAATTAGGCAATGTCTAAAGCAATTATTGATCAAGAGCGAATACTTAAGCAATAACCCAAAAAAAATTAAGTTTCAGGGTAATTCAACTTAGTGGGAGTCACACAAAAAAAGTAAATATTCAACTTAATTGATCAAAATTAACAGAATTCCCAACAATAACAGCAAATAATTACTTAATTAATCAAATCTATCATTTTTATATAGCTTAAGTGACTTACAATTGTTATGATCAACGAAGCACTCCAAGATCATAAATTTTCAAATTTAATGCTCAACGTTGAAAATGAATCCTTTGATAGAAAACTGGCTTTTTTTTCTGGGGAACCAAACAAAGTCCACAGACTCTGTGCTTCAGAGACTCACTGATTCCGTGATGATTGATGAATGTAACAAAAATGCACCTTTCTTTTCTTCTTTTTTTCTCAAAAACCAAACACAGAGAGAATTATATGATTATATCTCTCTTCAACCGGAAAAATTTGTGGTCAAATCCCTTTTCTCTTCGTTGCCTAATCTCCATGGTTGCAGCCAACAACCACCGAGTCTCTCTCTCAAGCCCAGTCGAGCTTCTGCTTCCACCTTCGCCACCGCTGCTGGCAGCGCTTCTCACTGGCATCACCACCTCTCGTGGTTGCCGAGTTGCCTCTCTCTTTCCCTCTAATGTCTTTTCTATTTTCTTTTTCTTTTTGTTTCTCATTTTGTTTGCTTTTTAAACATGACGAAAAGCTTGATTTTGCTCGGGTTTGAAAAATGGATATGGCAGAATCAAGAATGTACTGTGATTGAATGGAAAATTGCATGCTTGTGTATGGATCTCTTGGCTTTGGCCTCGAGGAAATTTTGACATCAGATCTATGGATTTTATCATTCTTTCGTTGATTTCTTTATCAAAGATTCATTCCTTTCTTTCATTTATGTTATATGGTCCGTTTGGATACAGCTGAAAATTGAAAATTGAAACTGAAAACTGAAAAATACTGTAGCAAAATAATTTTTAAATGTGTGAATAGTATCGTGGGATCTATTTTTAATAAAAAAATTGCTGAAGAGTGTATTTTATGGGACTCATGAACAGTGCATAAAAGCACTATTCACACAAGAAAAGTCAAAAAGCTACGGCTTGACAAAAAAAAAAAAAAAATGGTGAAACGTAAACATGCGTATGGGAAGCGCGTTTTAAGATTATCACTATTAGTATCTTTCATGGAAATACTCCTATGCTTCTTAGCTTAATAATATATGTCTTAGTTTGAATTAGTTTTTTTTAGTTTTCATTCATCAAAAAAGTTTGAATTAGCTTTCTCTCATTCCCTTTTGTTTGTTGCTACTATGGTTTGGGTTTCACAGTAGTACATTGTTTTATTTTAATATTTATTTTGGAAATGCTCATAAGATGTTTGTGAAAATTTATGTTCAAAACTTTTTATGTGAGGTTAATTTATTTTATATGCATACTATGCAGTCTTGAGGACAATTCATCAAATTGAGAAATGCACCAAGATACTCTCTAAATGGGCTGGTTCCTTTCACTTCCTACTACTCACAGAAGAGAAGGATGTAGCTGAAATGAGGAATAGAATGCAGGAAGATGGTCAAGTTCTTGCATTTTCAATTTCAATTGGCCATTCAAATTCTAATTTCAATTTTGGCTGTGGGGAATGCAAGAATTAGTTGACAGCTTTGTCAACAATAATAAGGACATGCTGCAAAAAAATAATAAAAATAATAATAATGGGAACAGACAAGTTTTTTGTATTTATCATCATATATCGTATAAAAGGGGGGAAAAATGAAGTACGTAATGGACTTGTCCCAGTCATTTTATTGTGCCTTTTGTGGTTGCTATGTAATTGAATCATTGAGCAAGTTCCATCTTCATGTTGTAGCTAATTTTGTGTTGATGAATAGATGTATACAATTCTGTTTTTGTTATTAGCCTTCTTTGCTTATGAAAATACATGGACCATGTACGAAAATTTTGGATAACTTGAAAACACGAATTACATCTAGGTGTTCACACTTCACATGGGTTTTATTTTTGTGAAAACAAGGATTACATATAAAGTCTTCCAATGAATACTTGACCTCAGGAGAATAGCCAAGAAAGGATGGAATTTGATTTTAAAAATGAACAAAATTTTGTTAAAATGTCCACTTCAATCACAAGGCCATAATAACAAGAATATTAATGAATATTTTGTTGATAAGAAACAACTTTTCCCACCATCATACATCAAATTCCCACGTAAACTTTGTAAGTAAATGTTCATGTACAATGGCAAAGAAGCCAAGATTATAACCTGCTTTGGCCATAGAGGTCCAATCTATAAATGCAGTTTTTTTTTTTTTTTATATATAAAAATAACTTATATAACAAATCTGGGAATTACAATTTCCTCCCCCTTCAAAGGTTTTGCTAACATTGAAATTTCAAGTTCTTAAGGAGGTCTGCTATTCTTCTCTTGATAATGCCCTTTTTTCCTCCATATGTCTAGTTAAAATTAAAATTCAAGTCTATATAAGTGCAAGTAAAAGATATACAAACAAGCATGAACATATACAAGGATGAAACAAAAATCAGAATGTGGTTAACAACCTTTTTTTTTTTTTTTTTTGGAAAGGTAAGTAAAACTGTGGCCAACCTTTTTTTTTTTTGGAATTAATATATCATTTTAAATGCTATATTAAAGTAGCAAAAGTAAGTTTTGGTTTGCGAAAAAAAAAATTATATATATATATATATATTGCAACAGTTGAAGCTCTTAAAAAACAATATTATTTTGTATTTTTTTGTCTTTGTTGGTAAATGATTGCATTTTAATATATTAAGAAACAACGATTTTGTGTATTGATCTTAGTTGATAGTTTGTTAGTACTATAAGGATACCTATTTGGATATTTTTTTTTCTTCTTATACTTTGGCCCCCCTAGCTTGAAATCTTAGGTCTGCTCCTAAGGAAGAGAGTGAATAGTGGTTGTTATGTATGAAGAAAGAGAAATAATTTAAAAAATCAAGAAAATTTGATATTTTAATGAAATATAGTGTAAAATAAATAGATTCTTATACTAAAATGTACAGATTTTTTTGCACGACCAGAAACACACGAGTACAAACGAAGGCTCTTAAGTCTTAACTAATCTAGAATTTGTTAAGTGTAATGGAGAAGTTGAGGTGGGCCCTCACCATTAAGAGATTAATAAATTCTTTGAAAATTTTATGTTTTAAACCTCATAATTTATGAGTATAGTAAATTAAACCCCTATGTTTTAACACATGTTCAATTTCAAACCTTATGCAAAAGTTTTTTTTTTTTTTTTTTGGATTGAAATTTTGGGTTTTTTGTTACATCTTCTAAATTGTAGGGTCTAAAAAGTAAATTATCTTGAATTCTATTGGATCTTTTATGTGCATGACAAAGCAATACTCAACGGTTTAATCTTCTTGAACTTTTCACATCTTTCTAGAATCAAGGTAAGGGAGGGAAAAAAGATAAGTTAGTACATATTTTATTACAATAGCTTCAAAGATTACGTGGTTGACTGGTTGACATTACACTAATTAAATTCAAATGCAAAACTTCATTAACTTTAATTATTTGTAAAAAAAAAAAAAAAAAAAAAAAAAAAAAACAGAGAAGATTATTTATACTTCATTAAATGGTTTAACTATATGTTTGAATTTAATTGAAGAGTCCAATATGCCTTAATATACTTGTCCTGATTTTACCCTACAATTAAGAAATTTATTTAATATGTGGTTGATGTGACACAAATTATACGTTTGTCACATGAGTTTTTGTAAGCATTTTTTAATAAAACTCATAATCACTTCAACACTTTTTTCAAGTAAAAAGAGTAATTGAAATTGTGTAATAAAATTGATAATAATTATACTATCATATATGTATTGAGTACACATTTCATCAAGTAGGGAGGAAAGTTTCTATTAAAATTTTGTAATAAAATTGATAATAATTATTCTATTATATATATACATCACTACCAGTTTCTTTAAGATATTCTCTTCTCTCTCCGTATATGTGTTAAAATACTTAATATTAACAAAAAAAAAAAAAAAAAGTAGGAAAGAAAGTTCAATGAAATTACTATGAGCTTTAATATATATTTAGTTTATTTACTTTTAGTGTATTCCCGAAAATGTTAATAGAAACTTTCCTCTCTACTTGATGAAATGTGTACTCAATACATATATAATAGTATAATTATTATCCAATTTTTTTTTTTTTGTCACATTAGTTTTTGTAAGCATTTTTTAATAAAACTCATAATCACTTCAACACTTTTTTCAAGTAAAAAGAGTAATTAAAATTGTGTAATAAAAACCACCAACGGGTGTGGTACAACTGGTAGGTGACTGCTAAGGCTTTCACCACATTCTATGTTCGAGTTCTCACGAGGACTGTAATTACAATTTTTGGAAGTCCCAGAAACTAATAGAGCCTGGGGTGTGTGTGAGTTGGTGGTACCCATAGGCTTACCCAGAGCCTGGGGTGTGTGTGAGTTGGTGGTACCCATAGGCTTACCCAACTGTACCGTGGCGAGTCCCCTTTTTCTTGTCCCAAAAAAAAAAAAAAAAAAAAAAATTGTGTAATAAAATAGCATTATAGCGGTTAGTGTTCTAGGCCATCAAACAGGAGAAGATTTCTATATATAGATGTAGAGGGCTGTATAGCTATTTTTAAACGGGTTTAAATATGGTTCTATTCAACTCTATATATCGACATATCAATCCCAAAAAAGATAAGAGAGACAGAGCTTGATTAACAGAGCGCTACACTCTTCCAAAAAAAAAAAAAAAGAGAGAGAAGGGTACACTCTTTTTTTCCACATTCTAAATCCTTTTTGTCCGAGAAAATGGTTGACCACCCATTTTTAAGCTACTGCTGGCATAAGCCTTTTAACGTTATTCATGCCTTGACCAGCGGCATGAGCGGCTTTATCCAGGCCATTTTGACAGGTATTCTAATTCTAGTTTGTAAACATTTGCATAGCCCCTAATATTAAAGTTTTGCAATCCTTAAAATCCCTTTATCGAAACTTTCAATTCCAATCATACTCTGTATTAAGGTGCATAATATAATTTCTATATATATAATTTAAATATTATTGATTGTCATTTTTATATTTTGTTAATTCTCTAAAAAAAAATTGTAAGGATAATATTAGGTATAAAATGTAAATTATCAATTTTTTTTTAAATTATTGTGAAGCACTTTTTTTTTTACGATTCATTTATTCTAGACTCCTTTATTTCTGTACTTAATAACTCATTTGAATGAAATATAATGATGTGATCTCACATTTTATTCTAAAATTAAGAAATAAAACTCTTTAAGAATAAATAATTTAGGACACATGGCTCAAAATTGGAACTTTAATTTGAAATTCTAATTTAAGTTTCTCTCAGTTTCACCTATTATTATTATTATTATTATTATTATTATTATTATTATTATTATTACTAGTGTGTAACTCTGTGCATATGCACAGATACATTTAAAAACAATCACAATTACATATATATAATTTAGAATCTAATTAGATCTAGACTCTTCTGTTTTTTCATTCAATAATTTACTTACCACAAAAATTAAATGGAACACATGCGCAAAATTGAACTCCAATTAAAATTCAATTTAGAATCTAATTGAATTTACACTCTTTCATTTTTGCACCTAATAATTTACTTGAAACAAAAATTTTAAAATTAGATGAGACATATGGCGCAAAATTAGATTTTAGTTTAGAATTTAATTAGATTTTCTCTTAGTTTTGACTATTAAAAAAAAAATATATATATATATATATAAACTTATTAACTTGAATTGTTTTTAGTTATACAAAAAAAAAAAAGGCTCATAAATATAAAATCATTCAAAAAAAAATTTTTTTTTTATGGTTTACTTATATTGGACTCTTAATTTTTTTACACTAAATTAACTCATTTGACACAAAAAAAAAAAAAAAAAAAAAAAAAAAAAAAAAAAAAAAACCTTAAATTAGATGGGACACATGGCACAAAATTAAACTCTAATTGAAATCCAATTTTTACATTGAATTAACTCACTTGACACAAAAATTTAAAAACTCAGATTAGATAGGACACATGACATAAAATTTGACACTAATTTAATTCCAATTTAAAATCTAATTAGATTTTCTTTCAGCTTTACCAATTATTATATATATAGATTATATATATATATAGAGAGAGAGAGAGAGGGGTATTAATATGCGAAATGACAAAAAATAGATTTTAAGAATATTAATTGGTTACAAAAAAAAAAAGTGAATTAAAAAGAATTAATTAAGAAGAAAATGAATAGATTTAATAGTCATTTTAATCCTATTCTCTTTGTGAATCCTAATATTTTTTTTTTTTTTAAGTAGAATCTTGAAACCGGTATCCACCCATACTAAAAAAAATGTTTAGGAGACTAAATTGCCAATATTATTTCATACTTTATTAGGAAGTAAAAAAAAAATGTTTATTTATATATTTATAAAGATATATAATTAGGTATGACCTGAATATGATTTTAAAAGTATGATATAATCTCTCTCTCTCTCTCTCTCTCTCTCTCTCTCTCTCTCTCTATATATATATATATATATATAGATTTTAAGAATATTAATTGGTCAAAAAATGTGAATTAAAAAGAATTAATGGTCATTGCCTAAAATAATTAATTAAGAAGAAAATGAATGGATTTAGTAGTAGATTTTTTTTAAAAAAAATACTAAGTATTTTTAACACACACCTTTAGTAATAAATGAATAGTCATTTGAATCATATTTTTTTTGTGAATCTTTAGCTTTAAGAATAATTGATAGGTGTCATTGTAATAAGTTTTGAGAAAGATATATATGTCATCATTGCATGCATCCTTTAGTTGTGGGGATTCAACTTTTATAATATGTTATAGATGCTTCTTTATTTGATGAATTTTACAATTTTGAAAACTAAAACATATGTTTGCGACAGGTCTGATTTCTGATAAGGTGGACAATCTGCAACTCCAAATAATCATAAGTACATCTTGTACAATATTTGGGTTTTTTCTAGGAGGATATTTCACTGAAAAGAGGGGTCCCAGATGGACCCTCCTATTTTCTGATGTGGTTTTTTTAATTGGTACAATTCTGATTGTGTCTAATTTAAATGTTTTTAATATTCTGGGGAAAGGTTGTGTGGGAATTGGGACGGGTTTAACCTATATGACTAGTACTTTGTATGTGGTGGAGTCATCACCAGAGAGTCTTAGGGGGGGATTAGTTGTACTGTCCGGGTTAGGAAACTCACTGGGCACCCCGTTTCTCTATTTCCTGAGGTTGATTTTGAGACAGGAGGTATCTCTCTCTCTCTCTCTCTCTCTCTCTCTCTCTCTTATATTTTACTATATACATACATATATATATATCAATACTATCTAATTTGCTTTTTTCATTTATTTTTTTATTAAATAGTTGATCGGTGTGGTGGTGACGACATTGCCAATAATCCAGTTCTTGATTCTGTTGATATTCATCAAGGAAAACGCTGTTTGGTTGCTCTACCAGGTAATCTTCAAATACGTTAACGCATGTATAGTTGTTAATTAACCATTTTTGATAAACATTATTTAACAAAAATTATCAAATTATGTTTAACAATAGTAAAATTTAACAAAAATTATCGAAATACCCCTGAAACCTAAAATGACAAAAATACCCTCAAACCTATAAAATGACGAAAATACCCATAAACCTTTCAAATGACCCAAATAAACCCAAAACCTCTAAAATTACCAAAAATACCTTGAAACCTCTAAAACAACCATAATAGCTCTAAACCTACAAAACGACCAAAATACCACTCAAATATATAAAATGATCGAAATACCACTAATCCTATAAGATGAACAAAATACACCCAAATGGTATTTTAGTAATTTTGTAGGTTTCAAGGGATTGTCACTAATTTTTTAGGTTTTAGAGGTGTTTCGTAAATTTTTAGATTTTGGGGTTATTTCAGTAATTTTCCAAGTTTTGGAGGTCTTTTAGTCTTTTTTTTTTTTTTCGGTCATTCTTTAGGTTTTAGGGGTATTTTAGTCATTTTTTAGGTTTAGTGGGTATTTTGGTCATTTTTTATGTTTAGGGAGTATTTTGGTCATTTTGAGTTTTAGGGGGGATTTTGGTCAAGTTTTAGGTTTAGGGTGTATTTTTATCATCTAATAGGTTTAAAGGGCATTTTTGTCATTTTATAGGTTTCGAGGTATTTTGGTCATATTTTAGGTTTCTAGGATATTTTGGTCATTTTTTAGGTTTAGGGGTTATTTTGGTCATATTTAGGTTTCAGGGGTATTTCATAAAATTTTTAGGTTTCGAGGATATTTCAATCAATTTTTAGGTTTAGGGAGAATTTTGGTTAATTTTTAGGTTTAGGGGGTAATTTAGACATTTTTTGGTTTAGGGGGTATTTTGGTCATTTTTTAGGTTGAGCCATTTTGGTCAATTTTTAGGTTTCGTGGTTATTTTGGTCAATTTTTAGGTTTTGGGGTTATTTTGGTCATTTTTAGGTTTCAGGGGGTATTTCATTCATTTTTTTAGGTTTAGTTGGTATTTCGGTCATTTTTTAGATTTCAAGGATATTTTGTCATTTTATATGTTTCGGGGTATTTTGGTCAACTTTTAGGTTTGGGGGGGCATTTCAATCGTTTTTTAGGTTTCGGGGGTATTTTGGTCAACTTTTAGGTTTCGAGGGGGTATTTTGGTCATTTTCAAGTTTAAGGGGTATTTTGTTTTTTTTTTTTTAGTTTTAGGGGTACTTTGGTCAATTTTTAGGTTTCGGAGGTATTTTGGTCATTTTTAGGTTTTGGGGGTATTTTGATAAATTTTTAGGTTTCATGGGTATTTCGGTCATTTTTAGGTTTAGAGGGTATTTTGGTCAGTTTTTATTGTTTCAGAGGTATTTTGGTCATTTTTTAGGTTTAAGGTTATTTTGGTCAATTTTTAGGTTTAGGGGAGGTTTTAGGGGTATTTTGGTCTTTTTTTTATAGGTTTTTGGGGGGTTATTTTGGTCATTTTTAGGTTTAGATGATATTTTGGTCTTTTTTTATATATATATTGGTCATTTTTAGTGGTTTTAGGTATTTTAGAGTTGAGTGATTCGTGAAAATGATATTTATATCATAATTAGTCTAATTGTATACCCAGTTAAATAAACATTAATATTAATTGGGTTTAATTTAGTTAATACCCATTTAACTCAATTAATAATTGAGTGGATTTGAGTCTCATTTAAGTGGGTGGGTTTGAGTTGATTTTGCCATCCCTAGTCGTGGGTTTGTTTTTGTGTGTTTGGTCAGTACGGCCATGTGTTTATGGGTTTGTGTTTATGAGCTTGAGATTGGCGTGGCTTAACATGGTTGTGGGTTTGTGTGCTTGATTGGCACCCATGTGTTTATGACAGGGACGGACCCAGTAGGAGCCCAAGGAGGCCCGGGCCCCCTTGGCCCAAAAAAATAGTTATAACCCTGACCGAGACCCCAAGCCCAACCCAATTTTTTTATTTAAAAAACCTATTAACCCTTTTAACCCTACAAACCGATTCAGATAAAAAATTTTAAAAAAAAGTGAGAGAGAGAGAGAGGGGTATTACTATTGGTTTGAGCTCTAATCTGTTTCAGGTTTCTTTATGTGAATCAGGTTTCTACCAAATGTGATACATAACACTCTCCCGGTCTCCCCATTATACATCTTAGCTATTTTTTCTTTTTTCTTTCTTGGCTTGGCAATGTCTTTATGCTTCTTGATGTTTTGTTTGTTTTTTTATTCTACCTGATAGTTGAATTCTATTTCTGAATCACATTCTTTTCCTTTCCTTCTTTTATTACAGAACAAAGAAGATGAGGCTTTGAGAGACCTGGAAAGAAAGTTTGTTACCGTTCAGGAAGCACATAAACAGCTACAGACTCAGAAGACTTTGGTCTTAAAGCTAAAACTCAGGTCTAGATATTCTGTCTGGAAAAAGATAAAAATGGCCTTTTCTAGCACAATCTTCCGAAGAGCTGTCTTGAGAGGTTTAGTTCCGGTGATAGTTTCTCAAATGGTGTTTCCACAGTATATACTATACATAAAAAAACTGGCTCTGGAGGATGCTAAAGTTTCAAAGAGTGTGGAAGTTGGAATATCAGTTAGTGCTTCTGTAATAGGCTTCACCTGGGAGTCTATGTTTATTGAAGGAGTGGGGAGGAAAAGGGTCCTTCTATTGTCCCTTTGGACCATCTCTACGGATTTAGCATTAATGAGCAGCTTGGTCTACGTCTTTCCTGAGACTCCTTCGAGGAACATGATGGCCACAGTCCTGATAAATATTTATCTGCTTATGTATGGCCCCGGATTCGGAGTCATTCCACTGCTAGTGAACACTGAAGACTTTCAATTTAAATTCAGACCAATTGGATCAGCAGTTGCTGGAGCAGCGAATAAATTCATCCACGGAGTGATATTGTTGTTCGTGTTGCCTCATGCGAAGGATGCTAGTCAAGTTAAGGTGTTATCTATGGTATGTATGTTGTCGATTCTTGGGATAATGTCAATATCATTTCTTCTCCCAGAGGACAAAAAACCCAAAGAAAAGAAAAGGGCCTTGGGCTTGAAAATTAGGATGGGTAAACGGATCAAAGTTCAAAGCCACCTTTACAAGGCCCTGCAGCATGATGTTCAGCCGCATCAACATATTGAGTGACTGCCAATTTCGATCCAGAATCTATGGAGGGACGTCTACCTTTTTATGTATATATATGCATATGCTTGTTGCTTATAGATAAGTCATCTTACATGAATTTATGTTATGTGCGTATATTTACAGATGAATATACATGCTTATATGTGTACATATGCATGTACATATGCATGCTTATATGTGTACTTAACTTGACAGAAGGCAAGACAAAAAGTTTTATGAACTGAATAGAAGATAAAATATGGTTTAGCAAATTTGTTTACGTGCATGACTGGCTAAGCATCCACGTCTAATGCAAAATTTGATATATTCCTCAGGATGTGGAAGAGTACCAATTACTAAAAGCTGGGAGTGATTGGGAAATGTTTGGAAAACAATAGGATTTATTCTATTTAAATCCTTTTTCTTTCTTTGTTAAATAATAAATGTCTGTAATGCGACATATCTTTTACCATTTTGGTATTTGTTAAGCACTATTTTTTATAATGATTGTAATAGTGTATTAGATTACATGAAAAGTGGCATGCTTGTAGGTTACTGTATGTATGGGTCTCTTGGCTTTGCCATTTAAACATTTTGATATTAGATTTATGAATTTTATTTTTCTTCCCTTGATTTTTTTACCAAAGATCATCATTTTCTTTCATTTATAGGCAATAAAGATTATGACTTTCTTAGTTTCTTTCATTGAAACATTACTATGCTTCTTAGTTTAATAATAATTTCTGAAATTGGAATTTGTTACTATTGAGAAATATATTTGTTGCTGTATGTATGCTTTTTATTTTTATTTTTTATCTATGACTGAGACTTTGAATTATTATTGAAATTCCCATGTGTAAGTTTAGAAATTCCAATTTCACTTTGATACTAGAACTCCATGCAAATTTTATTCAAAGTTGAATTTTAATCTAGAACTCTATAGTCTAGCTCAGAACTAGAACATGATGCAGAGATGCACAACTACAGATATTCTCATTTATTACTGTTTCAAACTACTGCTCCACTGGTTCGTGTTAGTGAATCTTATGGATTGAGACTTCCTCGTGAATTTGCATTTCTCATGAAGCAGCTTCTATATGTCAAAAGAGTTTCTAGATAATTTGTGCGAAATGCACCCACAGAGATGGAAATCAAATTTTTGGTTTTTATGTTAAAGGATCATCCAATGGTTAAAATAAAGTTGTTGGCCACATTGTGATTTTTGTTTCCCTAGATTCTTGCATATATACATGAACAACATGCCTGTTGAAATTCCATTTTGACTCCATGGGTGGAAGTAAAAGGGGCTCTTTGTCAAGAGAAGAAGAACAAATCTCTTTAAGAACTGGAAATTAGGCTCCTTTAAATTTAAAAGGTTTACTTTGCTTATGTTTATGCATGTGATGTGTGGCTTATTTATAAACTTATAATTACATTTATAATGTACAGTCAAGAAGCAGGAGCCACACCAACTAGAACTTAATGAGCAGGTCATGCCATCTAAGGTTATCGAATGTATTATGAATTTATGATAATGGGAAGAGTTGTTTCTCGTTAACAAAGTGTATATTTCAACAAAACTATTGTTATATGGCCTTGTGGTCAAAGTGTACATTCTAATAAAACTTTGTTCATTTTTAGATCAAATTCATTTCTTGTCTACTCTCCTGAATTAAATTTTGATTGTAAAATAGGCCAAGCATCCTTCGTTTCTTGTCTACACACATCACACATTCATTAGGGTCCTTTTTTCTTCTTCTTTTTTGGTTGAAATTCGTTAGGGTCCATTTGGTACAACTATTTTGAAAAAAGATTCTTTAAAAAATTAGAAGAAAATGTTCTTTGCAGTGTAACACGAAGAAAAATGATTTTGTGATTACCGTGAAATACAAAAAGTCTAAAACCACTGATGAGGTTGGGCTAAGCATGTATATTATCAAGATTTTTAAAAAATATCCAATTTACTCCCTAAACATAAATAATATTTAATATTGTTTGAAAGTTCATTGTTTTCCTAAATCCTCATCTTCCTTCCAATCACTTGTTTTGATTGTACAGGTTTTATGTCATACACTAACTGTATAATGGAAATTCTATATGTAATGAATGTTTTAACTAGTGAATAATGAATATTATAACTAGTGAATAATTGATAAATAGCTCTTAAAGACTAGGCTCATTACACGTGTTTTGTACGGGCAATATAACTTTCTTTTTAATTTATTTATTTTTTAGCTTAGTGTTATAATGATTATAAGTGATATATAAATAACTGTGTATATTTTCTTTTTTAAATAAAGAAATAAGGTAATGTGGAATAATGCTTAAAAATGATATAGAGATAGTGTCCTAAGTTTTAGGATGAATAAAGAAGATAAAGGAAAAATCTTAAAACTTGGGAAAAGTAAACTACCCTTTTAACTAGTTTGTGTTTTTTAATTAAAAATTATTAAACTAAATGATAGAGGTATTTTAGAGAGTTTAAGAATTTGTGTGAGGATATTTTAGTATGCAAAAAGTTGAAAACCAAACCAAGAATCCTGTTATTAATAGTACTAATCTCATCACACGCGCTTTGCATGTGAAATAATGTTTTTTTTTTTTTTTTTTTAGTGTTATAATGCTTAAAAGTGATATATAAATAATCGCGTGTATCGTAAGAAGTTGAAATCAACAGGCCATTTGAATTTATTGATTGAGATAAGAATTGTGAGAAGTAAAAAAAAAAAAAAAAAATTTGAGATTTGAACAAAAGAAAGATGATATACGTTAGCGTGGATGGATGGGGATCTGTGATAACTGTATAGAATTTGGATAACAAAATTTTTGGAATGTTTCAAAGAATTATAAAAGAATACCATAGAAATTTCAATATAAGAATGAGTAATTTTTACGTGAGTTAGTGGGGTTTTTTTTTTTTTTTGGAAGAAGTAATTTTGTTTTTTTTCTTTGACAAAGATAATTGAAATATTTGAATTCAAATATATAACAAATATAGATAAGAATCAGACATTTGAATACAAATGGGTAGTGAGAATAATGATTTTTTTTTCTTTTCTTTTTTTCTTTTTGTACATGAGATATCTCACACACGTTTGATACATTTTTTTTTCCTAAAAACTAGCGCACACTAAACCAAGCAGTTTATTTTATTTCAAATCCCAAATTTTAGTTTCTTAAAAATCTCTTCTATAATAAATAAATTCAAATTGAAAAATTACATTAAACGCAAAATAATAATAAAAAAAGCATCATCACACGTGCGGAGTGCGTGTGACAAGGCTAGTAATATTTAAAAGTGATATATAAATAACTGCGTTTTTTTTTTTTTTTTTTAATGAAAGAGATAAGATAATATGGAATAATGTTTAAAAATGAGATAAAAATAGTGTCTTAAATTTTAAGCCGAATGGAGAAGATAAATGACAAAACCTAAAACTTAGGAATAATAAATTACTTTTTTAACCAATTTTGTTTTCATTTAAAATTATTTAACTAAAAGATAGGAGTATTTTAGAGAATTTAAGAATTTGTGTGCGGGTATTTTAGTATGCAAAATATTGAAAACCAAAGAGAGAATTTTGTTATTAATAGTATAGATAGATAGATTAAATAACAATAATAATAATTAGGGAGAGTACAAGATCTTTCAAATCTGGAACGTTTGTGTTTAGGAAGCAAATTAAATATTTTTGAAAAAATATATTGTAATATATAAACCCAAAGCTTAGGAATAGCTGTTGTATTTTACCCTTTTTCCCAAATTTTTTTTTTCAACGTGCCGCCAAGGCCAAGCTTTTGAAAAATAAGATAATTGCTAGTGATGGCAATATTGTAATTCTGGAATGAGGCTTGGAGGAGACCTATTTTAAAATAAAAATAAAAAATTGTTTTTGATTTTTTTTAGGAGATAATTACAATATGCTATTAATTCACCGTTTGAACCCTTTCTCTCTAATCCTCCGAGCACTTTCAGCTACAAGACCTTTGGCTTTTTTTTTTTTTTGCGTGGCAATTGTTTTTGATCTTGGTAAAAATGTTGTATTTTTTTTTTTTTTTTAAAGAAAGACTTTAAAAATGGCTACCAAACAAAAAGCCTAGTAGCCAAAGAAGCATGTGCGGAAAATTGGGTTGTTAAAGTTTGGAATTGGACCCATTTTGGCCCAATTTGGTGGCCTACTCAGAATAGCTTGTTTAGATTAGAGGCTGCATCCCTTTCTCTCCTCAATCTCTATGAAATTATGGAGGTGATTAAATAGAAAAATCTCTCTTTCAATTCTCTCTCTAAGCTAAGGGTTTCTAGGTTGCAGAGTTGTGTTTGCTCTACTATCAAGGGCCACTACCTAAGGCCATAAAATCCTATGATATAATATGGATCTTTTTACGGGTGTGTATATCATGTAGTCTCACATCCTATACACATCATATATGAAATAATTGTTGATGGTCATTTTTGAAGCCTAAGTGGAAAGGAGAAGCCCAGCAACACGGATAGAAAAAAGTTAGCAAATGGATAGAAAACCCATTAAGCCCAAGCAACAGGAATAATGGATCACAGGCCCATGAGATAAACAAATGGGTCTTGAGGGGTAGATGGGCTTATAGGAGCCCGAAAAGAGGAAAAAAGCAAACCATGGGCAATATATGATGTGGAAAAGTAAGAATAGGCCACAACAGACCCAAAGTAATGAAAGCAAAGAAAGTAAGGGGTTGATGGCAAGCCCATGAACCCCAAGGATGAAGGATAATGTAATTGGGCCGGGGAAGCCCAAAGAATTCAGTAAAAGCCCATAGAAATGCAAAGTTAAGAAAAGGACCAAGGAAGCCCAAGGAAAGCAGACAGGCCTAGGACGCCCAAGGGAAAACAAAGGGGACACAGGAGCCCATCAGTGATGTAATAAAAGAACCAATGGCCGTACTAGGCCATTGGAAGAAGAATAAGCGGCAAGCCCAAAGAGGCCTAGCAAGATTGAGGCAAACAACTTTGTAGCAAAAATTATAGAGTGGTGTGGCAGGAGATGGTAGCAGGAAAAAGGGTGGGCTGAAGAAAGCAAAGCCCACCGTCAAGCAAGGCCCAGCCCTTAAGTGGGGCAAGTCATAAAAGAAAGGGGAACCAGAAAATAGTCAAAAACGAACAGCAAACTGTGCAGGCCAACCACAGTAAACACATGAGCAGCAGGCAGATTTTGGATATACATGGAAGAGAGGCACGCGCAAGGCCCAGACCTCACCAGCCTGTACCTAGCCAATACAGGACATGGTGAGGTCATGGGTCAGAGGTAAGAGGGCATGGTTTGGCGGTGAAGAGAGGGGAAAAACCTATTTTTGAGGTTCCTGCTCGGGCTCTTTTGGGGGAAGTGTCTTGCTGCGATGACATACTACCCAAAAAAGCAAAGCTGAGTTAGAACCACTAGCTGCATGCCATGAGGAATAAGGAGAGAGAAGGCACCCACACCATAGTAGGAAAGGGTGCCACGGCAAACAAACAAATAAAATAGTTTTCTTTTGTCTGGCGATGAGGAGTGGCACACAGACGAACCAATGGTGGTTGGCAAGTACACTCAGACCAGACAAAGGTGGTTAAGGGCTAAAATAGTAAAATCCGATCACGGCAAGCACTATAAAGAGGCTCTTACTGTGTACAGGAGGAAGGACAACACAAGCACTATGGTATTCTGAATTTGAAAACCAGGAAATAGAAAACAAGTATTAAGAAAAAGAAGTAGTAAGAAAAAAGATAAGAAAGGGGAATATTAGAAGAGAATGAAAGAAAAAGATAGAGAGTTAGAACGGCGGGCATGCACCAATAGGTTGATTTCCTCTCTCCCTCTCAAAGTCCTGCTCTCTGCCGGAAACAAAGGGTTCTCTTATGTACCAACAATTCGGGTCCGCTTCCCTTAAAGTGATTAATTTCCATGGCAGGACCTCCTTGGGAGATTATTCACTTTGAGAAGAGGTGTTCTTCCCTCTCTGGTTTTGGTCTTGCGGTTCAGATTTAATTTGATTTCTTTCCTCTTTCAATCAACCCATATACTACCCACTTGTTTCCCTTACTTTTCTTATAAAATAATTGTTGTTAAACTGTGATTATCTTTTCTTAAGTAGGGATTATATGTTTACCTTAATAAAGATGTCAAAGTACTTTATTTTATCTTGTTATTATCATATCTGCCTACCGCAACTCATCTAAAACAGTTCTACCCACCATAAGCGTGCTCCTGGCAGACGAGGCATAGTTTGTGCATAAGTCAGGCCAAATTGAGTTGCAATTGAACCAGTCTCAACTCCCTTACTCAGAATATTTGGGCCCAGTAAAGCAGGAGGCACAGTCCAGCCCGACTTGACCAAAAAGGCCCACTACAATAATCTCGTGTTGTTCATGGTAAGTCACCTAATATGGGGACTTAGGAATTTTGAACTCATAACTTTGAGAAGTGGGAACCATTAGACCAATCCCTAGTATTTGAAACAAACACATGAAAATTTTAGTTTCATGGGACTAGTCATGAGGCAAATTCAAATTCAATCACACTTCCATTTATATGTGTTTGGAATACACATGATTTCTTTTGTGGGTCATACATGTATCCACTAATTATTGTTTGACAAAATATGTAATATTGGAGCTTTGAATTGCCCACCTACTGAAATATATATTCAAAATAAAATTAAACCTATTCAAAATATGTAATATTGGAGCTTGTCTAATCCAATCCAACTATGTACTTCCAACAAATCCTAATTGTTTATTTGGGTTTTTTCTTTTGGTAGTTAAGTGATACTGAGTTAGTATATGTGTAAAATGCTACCTTTCTTGGCATTATGATTTCTCTATCTCTTATTATGATGGATTTTGACCTCAAGAAGTAGCAACATAAAATAACAATAACAAAAGCTAATCATCAAAACTGAACGCTAAAATCTAATGAGTGCTTGGCAAATCAACTTTGATAATATTCAAAAATAGAGAGGATGGATGAGCTCAGGATGAAAGAGAGAAGCAGGTGAAGGATAAGATTGCTACTTGGGTCTGAGTTTGTGGCCTCTTCAACTCCATTGAAAGGAGAGAAGAGAAGAGAAGAGAATTTGGGTGCAAATATATTGGTTTTTTTTTTTTGGTATCAAGGAGGTGATACTATGGGAGGGTATGGTGGTGATGGGGTGAGTTTTGGTGGGAAAGAGGATGAAATGACGAAATTGTCCCTGGTCTAATTGAGATGGTTTTGGTTTCTTGGAGCATTCACATCAGTTGGTAGATACTCTTCTATAATACAAAAACTCCTTCATTTTACACATTTTTGCCAAAAAAACACCCACATCAGTGAGTTTAAAGTTGTGTAAAGTTGTGCATAATTATACAAACGCTTACAGTGACCGTGCATAGATGCACGGTCACTGTAGCTCGTGTATTTACTATTTTAATAATTTCTTCTCTCTCCTACGTCTAACTCTCGTCTCAACTCTCTCTTTCTCGTTTCATCACAGCTCTCTCTTTCTCTCATCTCAACTTTGCAAAGCCGATCAGCTTCTCCTTCTTCATCAAAATCTCAGGCTTCGAAGACGAAGAGAACGATAGCTTGGCAGAGATCTCATGCGCCACAGACTGAGTCCGATTAGCAAGTTTGGGTGACAAGTGAGTTGGGAACATCAATCAGCCTTTTTGATCCAACAATCCGTTTGGAAACGGAGACGGTGACGGAGAATTGATCAGACATAGAGGGTGAAGCTCATTACTACCTGGATAGCTCCAGCTCCTCCTCTAATGCCATGGGGGTTTTGTGTGGGGCCGAGGTCTCGAACTCCAGCGCCGCCGAGGATCGAGACGATGAGAGTCATTGATGATGGGGTTTAGGGGTTTGGATTTTCTATGGGGTTTGGAATTTCTGTTTGGATTTTCTGTGAGGTGATGGTGGTTGATGATTGTGGGTTGATGGTGGTGGTTGGGTGGGTGGGTTGATGGGTAGGTTTGATGGTGGTGGCTGGGTGGCTCGTGGCTGGGTGTGGGTGATTTTGGGTTTGTGTTGGGTCTGTGAAAGGGTTCCAGAGAGGAGGAGAGGGAAAGAAATAATAAAAAATGTAAAAAGAATGAATATTTTATTGAATAAATGTGTAGAATAGATAAACCGATATGGGTGTATTGTAAAAATAGATGTGTAAAATAGAAAAAGTAGATTTTTTCTTGTAAAATAGACAGAAAATTTGCATGAACTAATGTGGTTGCTCTTATGATGCCCCTGTTTTTAGCATAATTTTGATCAGGCCCCCATGGATTTTGTCATTTGCAATTTGTCTTAAAGGAACATAACTCAAGTATTCTAGTCCGGGGCGGCCCAATATAATTTGGAGCCAAGCAAAAAATTTATGCGGGACCTTTAATATGTAAATATTAATTAAATAAAATGATTTAACACTAATTAAATCGAGGTTAATTCAATTCTATAAAAAAATCAAGGTTAATTTGATACATTAAATACATAATTTGATGAATAATACCAATTAAATTAATGTTAATTTCATATAAAGAATTGAATATCATAGTTGAACCATAAATAGTAATAAAAAGAAATAAAAATATATTACGATTAAAAAAATACTTTATTTTAGATATATGATTATGCATAGTTAAGTAAAGTTGTAATCTAATTTTTATTTTTATGTCTTGTTTTTAAGAGAGAGAGAGAGATAGATATTATTTGATATGTGGCTTTGTAGGATATCAGTTTACAAAAATTAAGGTCTCAAACTATTAGGAGAGATTAATTTATAATTGATGATTTAACACATTTGCAACATCTTTTTGAAACATTTTAGGATTTCAATTGGGTTAAGGTTCTATTGGTCTTGTACTTTGAGAGTCCTAATAGAAATGAAAAAGAAAAATGTGCTAAATAAAAGTACTATAAAATTTTCAAAATATAATGTGACTTTGACTCTCATTGATGAACTTCATCAATTTAACTAATGAATGTTTATATCACTTTTTGTGATTAATAATGTGGGAGGAACGAATCTACCCCAAGAAGGAATTGTCCGCTTTGGGTTCAGGTATGACCCTCATGGATTTGTTCAATCCCACATTGGGGAGAGACGCCTCTCACCCTTGCCTTATAAGCATTGGCCTAAGGAGCAGGCCGGTAGTAGAAGGAGGAGGGGGGGAAGAGTAAGAAGGGGTTGAGACTTTAAGGCCTCCTTAGAGGACGACCCCTTGTTCCTCCCCGCGAGGAGATCTTTCAGGTCTTTCCTCGGGTTGAGTGCCATCTCTTCTTCTTCCTCCATGAAGCTGTCGTCTATTTTTGTAACTACGAGGCTTGGGGTGCGAACACCTGAAGTCCTGTCAAACTCGTCCTCTAGGTCCGATATGTGGATGACAGGATCTCCCTGCTCTTCCCTCTCTTCCTCGAGTTGGAATTGGTCTATTTCTTCCTCGAGTGATAGGCTTAAGGAAGCAGTCTCTTCCCTCGGAGCTGCTTCAAGGAGAGCAAGTTTGGGAGGCAACTTAACTGGCACAACGTCTTCTCAGGCAACGAACTTAAGTACAGAGATGTCTATCCTGCGAAACCGAGGGTCGCCTACCCTGAGTGCGTTGCCTACGTCTTGGAAAGTGTCCGATAGTGGCTTGAAGTCTAGAATAAGGTTTACCACTCTCTGCTACCTATCTTCACTCACAAACACCTCAGACCTTAGGACTCTGTTGAGTTTTGCGACGTTGACCAAATTGAGGCTAGGTGCTACGTGCCTTTTATTTGCAAAAAAAACAGCCAAGGAGAAAAATCACAGTCAGACCGATAAAACCTATCATAAAAAAGAAATGAAGTGCTAAAGATAAGAATAGCAAAACTAAAGAACTAAATCTTGTGCCAAGGACCTAATCCTAGGGCACCCTACCTAGCTCTCCCTCCCGAGTTGGGCAGTGAAGACCGTCATGCCATTCCCTAAAAGCGATTAGGCAGTCATCTTTCATGCCCTTGTTGGACTTGGGAAGACACAATACAAGCCTAACGATTGAGGACCTAGACTTGAGGTAATACCCCGAGTCAGTAAGCGAATGGCATTTGTACATATATACGATGTCGTGCCAGGTAAGTCTCAAACCCATTTGCTCGTTGAGAGCATCGATGCTACCTAAGACTCTAAACAGGTTAGGAGCGCATTGGTGAGGACATAACCTATGGGCAATTAAATAATCTCTAGTTACCCTACCCATAAGAAGCGTCATTCCTCCTTCTATGATGATCATGGGATGACGACCTTCCCTTCATTTCTATGTGTGAGCACTTGGTCTGGAGCACAATACTGCAGGGGAACTCTCTGGGGAATGTGGTACTTGGCCCTAAAGCCCCTATACCAATGGAAGAATCTACAAGGTGCTTGAATCTACCCATCTAAGCAAGCTAAGGGGAAGTAAGGGAAATGTTTTTGAAAAGGAACTAAAGATTAGAAGGCCGAGGAGGTTGGCCGAGAAGAAAAGAACTTAAGAACGTAAAGACTTAAGAAAATAAAAACAGGTGACACTTCAGGAGCTTCTTAAGAGTTTGCAGATTTGTGAAGTAAAGAAAAAAGTAAACCCACCAAGCGTCTTATATAGGAGGCAGAATTAAGTGAGAGTTATCCCGCTCAAAATTCAAGGAGAAATGTCAGCCGTAGGATCTACATCTGACTATAAGATGCAAGGAGCAAAGCACTGCCTGGAGCATTTAATGAGACATTGCGGGCTCTGAAGCGTCAAGAACAGTTACGAGACATGCGAAGCAACATTCTAAAGAAACATATGGGATTAATTATCCAAAGTCAAAACTCAATTTTTTCTCCTCGGACAGGAGGGAAAAAATCGGAGTTTTAAGGGGCTATTGTAGGGATAAATGGCCCAAGAATATATGTTGGGTCTTGGGCCTTGTGTGAGGACACTTTGTGGTCCGAGGACAGATAAACAGTAATGAAGATGTAAGACTCAAGACTCCATGAGTAAGCTACGAATGAGAAGGCTGGGGAAGGTAAGCCGAGGAGGAGTCTCTCCTTGGTTAAACGAAGCAGAGGTCAAAAAGTGTGTTCGATCATCCAAGGTGACATTCCATGAAATTCTATTGATAGAGATATGCGTTATGAACATACAAGACAAATGGAAGCTGTGAAATATCTAAGGAAAAGCTATTACCACCGCATTGAATGCTCTGCAGCTAACTCTCTGACCGCATTAATGAGGAAGTGATACTTGAACAGTAGTTTTTAGCCTTACAGCTACTCCCCAGAGACTTCAGGAAGGTGTTGATGTGACAGGGATTAACACCAACAATCTAATCTACACGTGGAGGGTAGAGATGAAAGGAAAAAGATAGTATAAAATAGAAGAAAGGTCCTGAGAGAGAGAGATCGGAGAATTAAGAGAAAAATACTATAGCAATAAGAACTATACTTGTGACCAACTTCAAGAATTATATATAAGAATTGATCTCCTCGGATTGTGCCGAGGACGATTTTCTTAGATAAAATCAGTCTATTTTTACTTTATTGTCATTTGGATCCACTATAATCATTATCCAACTCATTAGAGTCTAATTTTCCAACCCACTCTCTACAAATTCATTGTATTGGGCTTTTTAGGCCTAAATCCTTTTAACTTTTGGGCTTAGGACTCAAACTATGTCCTTACAAATAACATGACAATTTGTAAACCAATAGTAAAATTTGTAGTATCCTTAACATTACTAATAATAATAAAAAATGTACAACGTACCTTTAAAATATATATAATCTTATAAAAATTTGGACCTTTAATCATAGGAAGTGAGGCCTTTTTCCCTAAGGAAAATTTTTTATTTTTGGTGGGGCCTTAGGCCTAGGCCTAACTTGCCTAAGCATTGGCCAGCCCTGATTCTAGTATTTTTCAACAAAAATGTTCAAGATTTAAGGTGATAATTTTTGACATGACATACAAACACATACAAAGTTAACAAGATAGGGTTGAGCCTTAGCAGGTTCGTGTAATATTCAAGTCAACACAAAAAAGCTACCACATGAAATACGTTTTCAGTTGTTTAACCCCTTTAACTGAGCATCATTTTACCAATTTACCCTTTAAAACTTGAGCTATATAAACATATTTTTTCATCTAATTTCATCTTCTCTAGGCCACCTTTAAATTTATGGTTGTAATTATATTTTTGTTGTTGGAGATTTTGTTTAGAATTTAGTTGTAATGTATACATGTTATTAAACATGAGAATTGCTATTAACAAGTTATTTGCATTAGGTAAACATGTCAACTTGGCTTATTAATCAAATGGGTCATGTCAAGTCATGTCGATCGTAACACATCATGTTTATTAAACAAGTCATACAAGACATGTCGTGTTACTAGTTTTTTTTTTTTTTTTTTTGAGAAATAATTACAATATGCTGCTAATCCTGCAACTTGAACTCTTTCCCCCCTATACCCCCAAGCACTTTGTACATGGGGAGGTGCCAATTCAGCTACAAAGCCTTTGGCATGTTACTAGTTTAATAAACATGTTGTGTTAAGGTAGGGATCCTGTCACAATTAAAAACGTGTATTGTTCGTGTTGACATATGGTTGAATACTCATGCATTGATAAGACATGAACCCGACATGTAAACATGAATTGTCACTCACTGCTTATCTAGTATTCAAATCCTCTCTCTCCTAACTATCAAATAATCCAAGAAAAAACAAAAACAAAACATAGAGTAATGCTAAAGACAAAATATTTTTCACAACAAATGTAACAACTATTATTGATTTTTATTTGGGTCTACCATTAATATCATTTTATTATTTAGTATTTATAGCTTGACAATTTATCATTGTGAAAATAATTTTTTGTATCCACTAAAAGAATTTTTTTTTAGTCTATCATTTACCATTATAAAAGATTTTTTGTTTTTTTTTTTTGTTTTGTTTTTAATCTTGAAAAAATATTGAGTTTTTCGCATAGGGAACCATTAGACCAATCCCTAATGGGATTAAACAACCACATTAAAATTTAAGTCTTATGGGACAAGTCATGAGTTCAATTCAAATTCAATCACACTTCCACTTATATGTATTTGATATTTACATGATTTCTTTACGGGTTGTATGTGTATCCACTAATTATCACCTTGAGGCAATGGGGTACCTATCGTCATACTGAAATGTACATTCAAATTAAAATTGAATCTACTCAAACACTAAAGTAATAACAACAGTATAGCTTGTTTAAATTCTAATCCATTCCAACTCCAACTATTTAATTAATTCCAACAAATCCTAATTGTTTTTGTTGAAGTTTTTATTTTGGTAGTTAAGTGCTACCTTTCCTGGCATTATGATTTCTGGCTCTTTTATGATGGTTTTTGACTTCAAGAAGTAGCAACATAAAATAGCAGTAACAAAAGCTAACATTAAAACTGAACACTATAATCTAATGAGTGCTTCGCAAACCAACTTTGACAATATACAAAAATAGAGATGGGTGTATCATATATTGATACACCACACTTTTCTCAAATATATATATATATATATATATATATATATATATTATACACTAATATCATAAATTGAAAATTATTAAGCACTTTCAAACTAGATACGAAAGTTTTCCAAATTGAATAAATAAATAAAAACTACATAAAAGTTAGTTTTTTACATGACTTTTTAAGTCTTTTACTTCATATAAACATTATTTTATTTATGTGAAGTACGAGGTTACTTTATAGTACAATATATGTTGTCTTTTAAGTAAAATGAATCTTTTTTTATTAGTCAACTTGAGAAAGTTTAACATCTTCTACCCCAAACTTATTGCCATTTTGGCCCTCGGCTATGATAGAATTGAAATTATGAAACTGTCTATTCATTTTTTAAGGATTAAGACAGCTTAATCTTCATTGACAGAGATATTAAAACCAGTTTAGCTCTTAATCTGTTTGTGCCTTTGTGGCAAGGCAGCTTGAGTTTTTTTTTTTTTTTTTTTTAGTTTCTTATTATAGTTAGTACGTATACATACAAGTGATGAGAAAGGAAGATAATGTAGGATATAAAAGCTAATGACAGAAAAGATAAAGGTTCAAATGAAATAAATTAGAAGTTTGAGAGCTTAACTGAGAAACTAAAACTTGCCCCAAAAAACAATTAATTAAAGAACTTATTGGTCATTTCACTCAACCAAGTCGATGCAACACACAACCTATATTACTTATAGTTCCTTGGTATATTCTCTGGCATATAGATCCTCTAAATGTGACCTTTTTGACTTTTTCTTCTTTTTTTTTTCTTAGGAAGAGTTGTGAAATTGAAGAACAAAATGATAACAGTGATATCCAAATCAATAACTCATCAATCCAACAAAACAAGGTAATCTTATTACCTAGTTGGAGTGTTGGACTCAACTTGTTTTGCAAGTAAATAAATAGTTTTTTTTAATAAAAAATATGAAAAATGATTGAAGATTCTCTTGATTTTTTAAAATTACTCTACCCAAAATTCTTTAAACTGTGATCATTCATGACTAATCATCATATTTTGCCACATCATCAATATATTAAATAAAAAATCAAATTTATGTTAGTTAATACTCGTTTAAATAGTAATATCGTGATAAAATTTGAACTATTCATTTAACTATCATCAAAAATTAAGACTTTAAGGATTCTACAATAATATAACTTGATATCGATCTATAAAAAACAGCTTGATTGATTGGAGACATGAAAGTTTACAATATCAAAACAACTTTGTGGAGTCATGTCATATAGCACAAAAGCCATAAGATTGACCAAAGCCAAAATCTAGCCGTTAGCATAGTTGCTCGATTAGCCTCTCTGCAAAAATGTCAAATTTTGTAACGAGGGAATTGGGTCATGAACCACCTACAATCCTTAATAATAGAGGCAAAGAAAACACCAAAATTGAATTTTTCATGAATCATACTAGCAACTAACTCACATACCTAAAAATTTAGCTAGCTCAACCTCCAAATGAATAAATTGATCGTTAGGTTCACAAATAATGTCTCAGTGATCCACGTATATATACTTAGTAGTAAATGCAAACCAAAAGAGCATTCTTTTGGAGTTTTTTTTTTTTTTTTTTTTTTGGCATGAAGAAAAGAGTGCAAACTATAGAGACAACAAACCAAATCTAAAGTCAAAACAAACATAAAATTAAGCAATAGATATTAATTAAGGAGGTCTCATTAGGGCACCAAATATCATAATTTAGAGTAAAGAAAGAGGATGAAGATGAAGACCCAATTCAAAGAACATGGACTCCTTATTGTTAGAAATGGCAAAATTGGACCTGACCTGAACCTAAATTTTTTGAGTCGAAGCAAAAACGTGTGAAACCGTAACCTAACCAGGCTAACTCGTGATCTGGCCCATTTGTTAAAAACTTTTTTTAAAAAAATAATAATAAATTAAGACATTGTTGGTTTACTTATATGTTTTGAGCTTTATAATTCAAAATTCAAACTCAATTTCAACTAATAACTATTTCTCCAAAAAAAAAAAAAAAACTTCAATTGATAATTCTAATATTGCCAGGTCCAGTTTTTTGTAGTGTGGATAACGCCTTGGTGCTAGATTAAGGGTGAGTTTGGTTCAGCTTTTTGAAAAAAATGTTTTTTGATAAAAGTGGAGTTTTCAAAAAGTGCATAATGAAAAAATGTTTTTTTAAAATGCTAAGTGTTTGGTAAAAGCTATTAAAAAGTACTTTTTGAAAAAACTGAGTGCTTGGCTAGCACTTATAAAAGTGGCAATTTGAGGGATAAATTACCAAAAAGGACAATGTATATATAAGGGAGTTTATTTTATACTTAAATCAACTACTTCATATACTTACTAAAATAATAATAATAATAATAATAAATATATTATTGGTATTATTTTAATAATGTTTGGGCAGTTTTTCTTTTTTAGTGTCATAATTATTTGTTATTACCATTAATGACTTCTTATCAATATTAATTAAATCTAAATAATTTTCATCATCACGAAGCACAAAATGAAAATGTAAAAAGATGATAAAATACACACCAATAACCCAAGTTTAAATTGTACAACATAAAAATGTAAAAAGATGATAAAATACATACCAATAACCCAAGTTTAAATTGTACTACATGATATTATAAAATAAAATAAAAAAATAAAAAAAATAAAAACAACAACAACAACAACAACTACTACTAATTATTATCCCCCCAAATGGAATTAGCAATGGAATCACGAAGAACCACCATTGCAAGGTTTGTTAAAGATCCTGAGTTCTAATCATAACTGTTACCTGGTTTACTATTAATGTTCTCTTTTAGAAATTGAATCTCGATTCTGTTAGCTACTCTAGTTACTGCAACATCCCTGAGTATTCTATCAAGTTGTTCTAGATTCTGTGGACCTTCCTGCCGAAATTTTGTAGCTTTGGGTATTTCCTACAAAATGTAATTGTCATTTCACTCATATTACAATAATATATTAAAAAAAATTTAAAAAAAAAAAAAAAAAACCTATCTCTAGCATATTAATAAAATACTCAACTCACCTTCAACTTCCAGTCCCACCAATCATCACTAGCATCAATCGTTCCCTTCACTGCATCCCAACCTAAACCTGTGTCATGACTCTTCAATTGTTCCCACACTCTCCAATCAACTTTTAATACATCTCACCTACTTTTTAATTGGTCCTTATCATAGTTTAGACCGGTCTCATCACAAAATTTGGTCACCAAAATGGTCCAAACTTTGGGACTAAAGGCAGCACCTTTTGTTCTATTACCGGCTTCAATATGTTCCACACAAAGGTCACAAAAAGTAGTTGTCCAACTTGGATCTCCCCATAATGCTCTACCCTTTTTTGCCTCAGATTTGGAAGTGGTGTTTTTACCCATCTATAGAGTTAAGCAACCTTAAGAAATGCAAAAAATAAAATTCATAATATTCCAATCTAGTGAACTAGTTACAAACATGATCTAATAAATCCACAATCTAGTGAACTAGCAACCATAATGTTACAAACATGATCTAATGTTACAACCATAATGTTCAAATCTAGTGAACTAGCATCCACAATCTAGTGAACTAGCAACAATCTAGTGAACTAGTTACAAACATGATCTAATAAATTCATAATATTCCAATCTAGTGAACTAGCAACCACAATCTAGTGTTTTTACCCATTTATAGGCATGCTACCCCATCAACTGCACACGCATGCCCCATCAGCAGCAGACGCACCCCACATCAACAGCCCATGCACACCCTGCAACACCTCACCATGCAGCAACACACGCATGCCTCATCAGCACCACACGCACTCCCCATCAGCACCCCACACACATATACACCTACACACTCCTAACATTAAAAGGTGACACACTAACATGTATTTGCATCCTCAATATAAAAACATATAGGCTCCATGGCACATCTTTGACACATTCGAACTGCAAAATTTCACAATGCCACTCACACCACCAGTAAATACAGATTCCATTATATGTTAAGGGTCACATAAAATACATTTCATAGACATATTTGACTGGAGGATGCATATATGGGAAACTGATTGTATACAATATGTTAAGAGGACTAGAATAAACATTCCATTGTATTATTGTATACAATCAGTTTCCCATAATGCTTTTCTATTTTTTACAAAGTATGGAGGATGCATAGCTAGAAACTATGTAAAAAAGTAAAGTTTGTGCGTGTTACCATAATGGTAAGGCCAATTAAAGACTTCTCTGTAATGTTTGAGCAGCAAACATTATGTGTATTCGCATCAAAATTAAAGAAGACTAGTCACTAACCTGTGCGATGCACAGGAAAATTATTGAAAATGAAAATCTAATGAATGCAAAGTAATTATGCAAAATACTATTTAAATTAAAAGACAAATATTAGTGAATGTCGTTATCTTTAGTTGTTTGTGTTACATCTAGAGTTTCATATCTAAGTTACTACAATACTTTTTTTGAGCTTAAAACGATATAAGTTACTATAATACTTGTAGGGTCACGATTCGTGGCGGACCGCAACTGTGTCGGGTTCGCACGTAAAACGGCCCTAACAATATCATTTGTAGAGCGTGGGTTTGAAAGGCTAGGCCTTGATCGATAGGCGGTGGGTTTTTCAGAGCGTTCATACAAAATTAAAGGATCGTCACCCCTAGAGTCGTTCTCCTGGAGGTGGGCTGGGAGGCTCTCGTTTCTTGGCCATTTTTCCCAGCCCCTCTTTAGATTACTGATCTTTCCTTTTATACTCGCATGTGTTCACTGTCCTTCGTCCACGTATAGGGTCAACATTTCCAAGGCTGATACTTGTCCCATCAGCCCATATTCAAAGTTGTTGGGGATGGTTGTAAAAGCCAAAGAACGCGGCTCTGTCAGGTTCAGAGCATTGAATGGCAGTAAAAGCAGCTTTTCCTGGATATTTCAGATCTTTCTTCTAAGTTCTGATCTTATACCGTTTTTACCCGTCCCTCTGAGAGTACTGTGGGTCTGCCGAGGACTGAAATACCCTCGGCGGTGCCCAAAGGCTGTTTTGTTGAAATTGGGCCATAATCCTCCTCGGCTTGGGCCTTTGGATTCTCCCTGGGTAGATGGGCCTGGCCCGTAAATCATTTGCGCCCCACATTAGCCCCTCAAAACCCGGCTGTCCAACCTCTGGGCTGGACAGGGGGGTTTTGGAGGCGCCAAACCCCTTCCTACGGCCCAATCCATCCGGCCTTTTAAACATGCTGGCGGCTCCTCGTCTGCCCAAGAGATGCACCGGTCTACGAGACAGTTTTTAATTCCGCGCTTGACGCATTTTTATCGCTTGGGGTATCCCAAACGCGCCTTGAATGATTACTACTTACGAGACTACTTTAATTCGACGGTTTATTTTGATGAGGTAGAGAAGTGGAACCGGCGTGTTTGGGTTTGCAGATTCCTTTGGAGATCTGAACCTATTAAATGCCCCCCGCTCCGCCCTCCGTATAAGTAGGACAGGAGGAGGTTATTGTTTTTATCAGGAATCGCTTTTCATCCCCCTGCGACTCTGAAATACTTAGCCTCCCTTAGGGTTCATTCTACCCACGGGCTTATACACTAAATCGTGATACACGTTCTATAACAAATGATGAAGAAAACACCCTCCTCAAAACAACACAGTCTGAAAAAACTTGAAATGGCTCAGTCAGGGCAAGGGTGGCGCAGACTTAAGATCTGCCTCGCCTTTCTTTTAGCCAAAATCCGAAGCAGGGGCCCGTCATGCCGAATTCTCGGCGTGACTGAGTCGAGAACAACCAAGACCAGCACCACCCGGCTCCTCACGAGCGTACCTAATATGGCACCAACGTGTTAGGAGTCAGGGCTGAGGCAGGGGCTAAGTGCTTCTGCTTCTCCCTCTTTTGCTCCTTGGTGCCCTCCCCCTCCCTCTTCTTATGGTCTTCCCAGCACCAGTTCCGTCCTGGTGCTGTTTCTTTTCTATCTTTTGTTCCTCTCTTTGTCTCTTCATCTCTCTCTCTCCTCTTCTCCTCCTTCTTTTACTCATGTCCTCCATTTTCCTCCTTCACATCCTCCATCTTCTTCGTTGATTTCTTCCTTACTATTTCTCTCTTCTTCATCCTTTTTCTTTTTGAAGTGAGTTTCTTTCTTAGTACGAGCAGCGATGAGGCAGAGATTGGAGAGACTTTGAAGACGAGTTTAAAAGACGCCTGACAGTTTACTTATCTGTACTTCGGATATAATGGTTGCTTAGGCAGTTTACATTTTGTACAGGCTCGTTTGAGCCCCTTTTTGTATATTGTAATAATCTTTCATATTAATAAAGATTGTTGTCTACCTTATTTCGCATGTTATGTCTTTATATTTTCATAAATTTGCAAGCGCTGCTCGGCGTAATGATGTAGTACCTAAATCAATGACGACTAAAACCAAAATACTTAATAATAAAGGGATGTTGCCATGGCCTTAATAGAAGCGCTTAGCACAATAAGGTCGACCCGTAAAAAATAGTACTTACCTGGAACTAGCCGAGGAGAGAACCGAAGGCTTGATGCCGTGTGAGAAATAACCATCCGAGGACATATCCCCTGCCAAATGAATAGCCCTTTTATACGACTAAATGCTGGGGCGTCCCAACACCTTCCTGACCCCTTTATTGGCCTTAACCTTCCATGGTGTTTACACCGTAGACTAAGCGACTTGGCGTTTTTATCAAGTAGCCCATCTTACGGAATTCAAACCTTTTCTTATCTAAGTATTTGGTTTTCCCATTGGCTCGGGTCCGAGGACCATGCAAGACCTAGGTTCTGTCCAATACTTGTAATTTTTATCTTTTGTATTTGGCTTTCCCAGAGGCTTGAGTCCGAGGACTATGCAAGACCTAGGTTTTATCCCCGGGCCCTTGTGCTGAATCGGGCCTGGGCCGTGAGTTGACTGGGCCCAAAATTAGGGGGTATTTCCGTATTCTCAGGTCACGCGATATTATTCGGGTGTCCCGATATTCGAGGTGCGCCTTCTCGAGACTCCTTTATCTTCCGGGCTGCAGACGACGTTGGAAATCGAGCCAGAGACATTTTGTCTGTAGCGTTCCTTGGGACGCTGCGCGAATTAAATGATACTATCTTATCTTTTGATATAAATAGGAGAGAAAGTTGCTTTTCCTACGCACAAATCCTTCAGCTTCCTCGTTTAGGAAATCATGTTTGAGGCGAGGGTTAGGGAAAAAGAACCTTCTCCACCGCGGAGGCGCCGTGTCCTCCCGAGACCCGAAGGAGTGATACACGGGCCAAGAAAGCATAAACTTAAGAGAAATTTACACTTTTACGGAGGGGGGAGGGTGTCTTCCCCCCTTTCAGTCAAAATCCGAAGCAGGTTCTGGTCATGCCAGATTTTTGGTACGTCCGAAGAAGGAATTTCCACCATCAGCACTGTCTACCTTGTAGCCGGCAAATTCTTGCGGGGGCTTCCCAACTTCCGGCTCCCTGCGCCTTTTCTGTAGATGGTGTTAGCCTGAGGTCAGGTTCTTTGGCTGCCTGAGTTATGGGCATGCAGAAGTGTCGAGGAATAGCTTCTTTAGACAGCAACAACTTGGCGCAGTAGCCAACCTCTCTTCTGAGCTGTCCCCACGGCTTTCTCTCCACTCGCTTGTATTTTCCTCTGCTTATGTAGTCAGCTTTAGTGTAAGCTTTTTTCAGCTTTCATTGTACACTGTACTACTCCCTTGTCTTAATAAGAGATGTGCCTATTTCTCTATACATACCTTTCTTCTCTGTAACAACTACTTTATGCATGAATACTAAATGCAAGTTTGCCCTTAGGGATATTCCAGGCAGAAAGAATGCTTTAACACAGACTCCCACTAATCTTAACTCACAAATATTATCAAGCACAACAATGGTAACTTTCAATAAATTAAACTCTTGGAACTAACCGGGATAAGCGCTGAGCACTACGCGATGCGTGCCAGACCAATGTCCGAGAACGATAACCTCTAAATAATTCGTCTGAGAGGGCAGCTAAGTAGCGAGGGACTTTGATTGTGTTTTTGGGTAATGAATTGCGTCGTACCGGATCAACCCCTTTGACACTAGGGACCCGAGGGCAGATTGTGGAATCTATGCTTTCAAGGTATTAACCCATTTGTGAACTAGGAGTCCTCCTCGGATGGATTTTGAGGTTTACGTGCCATAGTTTTTTTTTTAATAGTTGGTTCCACATCCAGGTAGTTGGTTTCCCCAGGCTTGAGTCCAAGGACCATACAATGCCTTGGTTCTGTCCAAAACCTAGTTTTCTTTACATCCAAGTAGTTGGTTTCCCCAGGCTTGAGTCCGAGGACCATGCAATGCCTTGGTTCTGTCCAAAACCTAGTTTTCTTTACATCCAGGTAGTTGGTTTCCCCAGGCTTGAGTCCGAGGACCATGCAATGCCTTGGTTCTGTCCAAAACCTAGTTTTCTTTACATCCAAGTAGTTGGTTTCCCCAGGCTTGAGTCCGAGGACCATGCAATGCCTTGGTTCTGTCCAAAACCTAGTTTTCTTTACATCCAAGTAGTTGGTTTCCCCAGGCTTGAGTCCGAGGACCATGCAATGCCTTGGTTCTGTCCAAAACCTAGTTTTCTTTACATCCAAGTAGTTGGTTTCCCCAGGCTTGAGTCCGAGGACCATGCAATGCCTTGGTTCTGTCCAAAACCTAGTTTTCTTTACATCCAGGTAGTTGGTTTCCCCAGGCTTGAGTCCGAGGACCATGCAATGCCTTGGTTCTGTCCAAAACCTAGTTTTCTTTACATCCAGGTAGTTGGTTTCCCCAGGCTTGAGTCCGAGGACCATGCAATGCCTTGGTTCTGTCCAAAACCTAGTTTTCTTTACATCCAAGTAGTTGGTTTCCCCAGGCTTGAGTCCGAGGACCATGCAATGCCTTGGTTCTGTCCAAAACCTAGTTTTCTTTACATCCAAGTAGTTGGTTTCCCCAGGCTTGAGTCCGAGGACCATGCAATGCCTTGGTTCTGTCCAAAACCTAGTTTTCTTTACATCCAAGTAGTTGGTTTCCCCAGGCTTGAGTCCGAGGACCATGCAATGCCTTGGTTCTGTCCAAAACCTAGTTTTCTTTACATCCAAGTAGTTGGTTTCCCCAGGCTTGAGTCCGAGGACCATGCAATGCCTTGGTTCTGTCCAAAACCTAGTTTTCTTTACATCCAGGTAGTTGGTTTCCCCAGGCTTGAGTCCGAGGACCATGCAATGCCTTGGTTCTGTCCAAAACCTAGTTTTCTTTACATCCAGGTAGTTGGTTTCCCCAGGCTTGAGTCCAAGGACCATACAATGCCTTGGTTCTGTCCAAAACCTAGTTTTCTTTACATCCAAGTAGTTGGTTTCCCCAGGCTTGAGTCCGAGGACCATGCAATGCCTTGGTTCTGTCCAAAACCTAGTTTTCTTTACATCCAGGTAGTTGGTTTCCCCAGGCTTGAGTCCGAGGACCATGCAATGCCTTGGTTCTGTCCAAAACCTAGTTTTCTTTTTATATAGGGCCTTGGCTTGCCTCTAGCTCTAGGGGAATTAGCTCTTCAGCCAAGCCCCTTGAGTTTATCTATACGGTTAACGTTACCAAGCGCCTAGTTTATTCTATACGAGGAGCTTTAGCTTTTAGGGGAATTAGCTCTTCAGCTAAGCCCCTCGTCAAGAAACGTAGCCCCTAGTGAGGTTTCATACTTGAACTATATAACCAACGGTTAGAAATAACAGAGGAAGGTTTTCAACCTACCACCTGCGCCAACACGCAAGCCTTTCCCACAGACGGCGCCAATTGTAGGGTCACGATTCGTGGCGGACCGCAACTGTGTCGGGTTCGCACGTAAAACGGCCCTAACAATATCATTTGTAGAGCGTGGGTTTGAAAGGCTAGGCCTTGATCGATAGGCGGTGGGTTTTTCAGAGCGTTCATACAAAATTAAAGGATCGTCACCCCTAGAGTCGTTCTCCTGGAGGTGGGCTGGGAGGCTCTCGTTTCTTGGCCATTTTTCCCAGCCCCTCTTTAGATTACTGATCTTTCCTTTTATACTCGCATGTGTTCACTGTCCTTCGTCCACGTATAGGGTCAACATTTCCAAGGCTGATACTTGTCCCATCAGCCCATATTCAAAGTTGTTGGGGATGGTTGTAAAAGCCAAAGAACGCGGCTCTGTCAGGTTCAGAGCATTGAATGGCAGTAAAAGCAGCTTTTCCTAGATATTTCAGATCTTTCTTCTAAGTTCTGATCTTATACCGTTTTTACCCGTCCCTCTGAGAGTACTGTGGGTCTGCCGAGGACTGAAATACCCTCGGCGGTGCCCAAAGGCTGTTTTGTTGAAATTGGGCCATAATCCTCCTCGGCTTGGGCCTTTGGATTCTCCCTGGGTAGATGGGCCTGGCCCGTAAATCATTTGCGCCCCACAATACTACTTGTAGCAACTGAAGCTCATAATATAAGTATATTATATGAGGCCAAAACTTATATTATCTTCAAGCTCCCTAGCCTTACAAAGTCCCTAAAAAAATTTCTTTTGTATTGAATTTGATTTCAGAGGACTTATTCAAAATTATTTGAATTAAACCTCACAAATTAGAAAGAAAAAATAAATAACATTACAACATTGTAGCTAATTAATATACAAATAAACTACCAATTTAACATGATAAATCACTATTAGTAATTTAGATAGCAAAAATTAACAAAATTAAAGTTGTTACCCATTTAACCTAAAACTTTTCATATTCTAAAGTCGTCAAACACCTATTAACAAATAACTATTGATATAAAATAGTCAGTAATTATTTCAATATCGCAAGTTATTCATGCTGTAAAAAATTTGAGAGAATAACATAGCAAGCATCTTAAAATCTTTCTTGCTTGGATCCTACAAAACTATATATATACACACACATATTGATGGAGACAGAACATACCATTAAAGAGACAACCAATTACAATAGTGTTGGAGGCAAAGTAAAAGATTAAAAAAAACTGAAGAAGTAAGCGATTTGGCTAGCATACCAGGTAGTTAATTTTTATCAAATGACATAAAAATCTTACAATCAAATAGAATCCATAAGTAAATAAATACATGTGGTACAATCAGATAAATAAAAGGTTTGTCAAGATGATCAAGTTTGGCAATGAAGAAGACGCAGTAGTTGTTGATGAGGGTAATCACTATCTTGTGATAATAATGAAGATGCAACAACTACTAATTATGCAGATCTAGCATAATCTTATTTTGATTCAACTACAACAAAAATGACGATAATTACCATAAAAAGATTATATCAAAAAACAGTCTTCTATGATATAGCCAAGAGTACAATCAAAGCTAATAGAAGGAATTTTAAATCAATTTCAATGATGAAGGAGTGATTCACTTAAATGAGGAGACCAAGAAAAAAAAAAGAAGTATCATGTTTTGAGTATAATATTGAATTTTAAACTCTATAATTCAATTTGCTAACTACTAAAATATCTTAACTAATTGAATTTCTATAGGTACGGATTACATCTTTCAATTGAATTTCTGCAAGCACGAATACTACTAAAACTCTGTCATTCAATTTTCTAACTACTAAAACTCTATCACACAGATTATACAATATAAACCAATAATGTTACTGTCTCAAACATTAAAAAAAAAAAAAAACCAAATCAATTTTAAACATAGAAACAAACAATCCTATATTAGTACAAATACCTAACCTAAATACATAAAAACTCATATATGACCCACAACACAAAAGAGGTAGTAACAAAATTAAAAAAGAAAAAAAAAAAGAGCAATAAAAAAGAACAATACTATTAATCTAATCCTTACATTGAACTATTATGCAAGTAGCCACAGAAATAGAGGTCAAGAGCAACTGGGATTTAGAGATACCTAAACTGAATTATCCAACTTTTTAGTATTAATATAGTGTGAGGAGAGGAACAAATGAAGGAGTTAGAAAGCCAAAGTCTGGCATTAGGAAGTTGAAGGGTTGCCGTTTGAGATTGTAACTGTGGAACACAAAGGGTTGCTGTTTAAAATTGTAACTATGGAACACAAAGGGTTGCCATCTAAAATTGTAACCGTGGAACACAAAAGATTGGGAATTATTTTTTTATTAGTATTTTTAAATTTAAGAAAACTAATTTTAAATTGTAGGACAAATTCAGGAAAAGGAATGGTAATGACATGGCAGCTTATGTGGCTCAACCAGAGCGTAGTAATATTAAATGCTATGCTTCAGTTTTTAGTAATATATAGATTTGTACGAGAATAAAGCAAAAAGTATTCAATACCATTTCAACATCAGCATGCACAAGTGATAAAATAAACAAAAGACCTATACCCAATCTTTCCCATTTACCATTTGAAGATGAATGAGAGAGAGTTTGTGTGTTACCATAATGGTAAGGTCAATTAAGTATAGCACACATCTACTCTATTTAGTTTTCCTCACAGCTATATGTAAGAAATCAGGTCAACAAAAATGGATAAGACGAAATATAACTCAAGATAGGTGATGGTGGAAGGCAACAGAGAGAGAATTTAAGTATTCTTTTGGAAGTAGATGTCGGCAAAATATTCATAAGTACTCTATTCTATTTAAACATGTAGAGCGTATGTACAAATCATACATCCCCAAAATGAAAAACTGCTGTATTGTATTTAAACCCAACTTCAATACCTAACATCTGTACTGCCCCACAAGAACTAAAATACCCAATTCCAATTCCAAAGATGTGAAACCTGAAACGAAAACTAAAATACCCAATTCCAAAGAAGACCCAAATCATGCTAAGCTTAAAAAATCAGATCTCAATCCAAAGTTAGTTGAACAGAGAAAGGGGGGTTGAAACTAAAATACCCAATTCCAATTTTTTGTCAGATATCGCATAACTTAGAACAGAGTATCCACAAAATAAATAAAAAAATAAAAAAAAATTACAAAGCATGTACCCACAAATTTTTTTCAGTACCAGTAAGAGAACAAATAGATCTTTAGTAAGAATAAAGCATGCAAGATATGGAAAAAAAAAATTTCAGATCAGTGTTGGTACCTGGTGGTTTTTGGTAGCAGATCAGTGTTGCTTGGTGTTTTGTTGATCAAAACTCTACCTTCAAAATGTATTTCTCAAATCAGATTAGACAAATAAAATTAAAAAAAAAAAAATACAAAGGAATGCGCGTTGAAGAAGACGAAGAAAGAAGAAGAAGAGGAAGAAGATTCAATGGATGACAAAAGAAAAGAGAGACTTTTACCACGGAGAGGCTTGTAGCAGCACAGAGAGGGCAGAGCTAAGAGAAGAGATGAGAGGCGTGAGTGAGCTTCAGGGCAAAGGGCAGAGCAGAGAGATGAGATGAGAGGAATGAGGAACAGGTGTGAGAACTGAGGACATGAGCATGATTTATTGAAGGGTAATTTGGTAATTGCCCAAGATCATCCAACGGATATATGAAACCGCGCACAGACTTTTGGCAAAATGGACCTAAAGAGCTCCTTTCATTCCTTGCGCTTTCTCTTCACAAGTATGAAACACAACTTTTTCCAAAAAAGTTGCGTTTTATACTAACCAAATAGACTTTTTGGGCTGGCCTTTTCAAAACAGGCTTTTTGGGCTGAAAAAGTTGAAACAAACAGGCACTAATTTAACTCATTTATATTTGGTAATTAGAGTAGACTCCAAAGGTCACAAATGTAGTTCTACCAAATGTGCCTTGGAATCACAAGTAAACAAACGGAGTCTTGGTTTTTTTTTTTTTTTTTTTTTTTGGTAAACCAGATAATAACATCAACTAACAAAAAGCAAAAGAAGAGTGGCGACGCTCAAACACAGTCCCAGTAGCATCAAGATTAATCAATAGAGAAACATCAGCAGGAGGGAAATGAAAAATAACAAAATCTTGAGGTAGCAAGGCGCCCCTTCTAGCAAGAGCGTCGGCACACTTGTGCTATGTTTGAATGTTGGGGGAAAAAGAGGGAGTAGAGTAGAGTAGAGGGAGGGAGAATAATTTAATTACCTTGTTTGGATATTTTTAAGGAATGAGGGGGAGGCATTTGGAGGGGTTTGAAATACTTCTAACCCCTTATTTTTATTCCCCCAAATCGGAGAGATTTAGAGAGAGAGTGGAGCATAAAAATGTTTGACCAAATGAATTATCAAATTTACCCTTACCATATTAACAAATTGGCAAAAATGCACTTTTGGTCCCTACGTTTTGGGCTTATTCTCAATTTGGTCCCTAAATTGATTTAGCTCCTAGGTCAATCCCTGAATTTCAAAAATCGTTTTTAAAATAGTTCCTACCGTCAACCCAGTGACAGAAAACTGAGGTGGCAAACAGAGGTCTTAGCTGTCAAACCCACTTATTAAAATAATAATTAAGAAGCCAACGTGTCCCACTTACACCCACGTGACCCCTCATGTGACACTGCCACCTCATCTCCCGCGGACTTAGTCCTCACATGATCCTCACGTGTTCCTACCACGTCATTTTCCCGCCCACTTAGCCCACACATGACCCTCTCGTGACTGAACTCATAACTACCTTCAGTCTTCACTCTTCACTCCACCAAAAATCCCTAGATTTCACCTTCACCTGGATTTGAAACCCTAACAATCCCAAATCTTGTTCTTCCTCAACAGCCCATGTCGTCTTCATCCTCGTGTTCTTCCCCAACATCCAACTTGAAAACTGTAAGAAAACCCATTCCCCTGAAACTTGAAACTGTAACATTTCATCCTTGTGTTCTTCAGCCATTTCCCTGAAACCATACCATTCCCCTGAGAAAAACTCTAAATCACTCACAAGCAAAAACTCGGTAAATCACTCACAAACCAAAACCGTAACATTCCCTGAGAAAATCACTCACAGACACACACGAAGAACCCTAAATCACTCACAGACAAAAACTCTGCCTCACCCACTCATCAATACCACATTGAAGAATGGAATCAAGCTCATCATCCTCGACAAGCCTAAAGAGGAGAGCATCACGCACGTGTTATTGCCCCAGCCTTGATAAACCAATTCTATTGGTTTCCTGGACGAAGGACAATCCAGGAAGAAGGTTCTATGGGTGTCCTAATTACTGGGTAAGGTCTGAGTTATTTCAATTTTTTTTTTCTTTAGTTCGTTTTTTTAGTGGGTTGATTGATTTGGTTTGAATTTCAGGTTGGACGGAAATGCAAATATTTTCAATGGATTGATGATGAGATTTGTCCACGTGGTAAGGTCCTTATCCCGAAACAGAGGCAGACCATTCTCAGACTCCAAACTGAAGTTTCAACTTGCAAAACAAGGGAGAAGTGTTTGGCAGTGTCTCTGATTTTGGCATTACTGATGTGTGGGATATGCCTTTGTGTAATTTTAGTTTTGGTGGTTTAGATGGGTGGGTTAGATGGTGATTTTAGTTGTGCTGATTTTGGCATTGTTGATATGTGGGATCTAATTTTGTGTAATATTAGTTTTGGTGGTTTAGATAGGCGGGTTAGATGGTGATTTTAGTTGTGCTGATTGTGGCATTGCTAATGAAGCATTTTGTGGAGCATTTTGTGAAGAATTTTATGGAAAACTATATCCCAATTACCTTTGTAATTTCCATTTTAATGAACTGAAATTATCATGGTTTTGTTCAATGTTATCTGGTTCAATGAAATGAAATGTAATTTTGTTCAATGTTATCTGGTTTTGTAATGAATGAATGAACTTAATCGTCATTGTGTGTAACTTACTGAACTGAAGTTATCAATTCAATCATTGTGTGCAAACTGCCCACTAGAAAATGACTGCACTAATCTGGCATAAGCTGCACCTTTGAACTGAACTTATCTGGAAAATACTTGACACTTATCTAAAAAATACTGAACTGATGTTACTAGTTTCACATGCACAGGGAAATAATGAACTGGCATGACTACACTTATCTGTTATTATCTGGAAAATAATGAGCTGCACCTGCAACCATGATGTTACTAGTTTCACAATACACAATACACAATACACATTATGTGTGTGTAAACATAATACACATTATTATCTGGAAAATAATGAGCTGCAACTGCACCATTGTGTGCAAACACAATACACAAACCAAACTACACTATATACATGGTAGACATGAATTTGTCCAAAATACACAAATCATAATACACAAAACCATATAGGCAATTCCCTGCCATAATACACAGATCACAATACACAATTCATTGACAAACCCCAAGCTGTCATACACAAATCACAATACACAAAAACCTTAGCTGCCATGCACAAATCACAATACACAAAAACTTCTTTTCCATAATTTAGCCATTGTTCAGGCGACAAAAACAAAAAGGCCATTGTGTTATACTTAGCTATTATAGTTCAACACTACCAAAATGTACATAATTTAGCCATAATTACAACCAACAAAAAGGACTTTTGCTACCACTGACAAACTTTCACAAGGCCATTATGCAATACTTAGCTGCCATAGTTCAACAGTACCAAAATGTACATAATTCAACCATAATTACAACCTTTCACACTGACTACCACAAAAAGTTCAAAGATACAAAAAACAAAGAAATGGATATTGCTCAGCCTCCACCAGCTTATCCCATTGGCCCATGCACAGATGACTGGCTCTCAGCAAACCTCAACGCTTCTCTGTACTTAGATGCATTTCTTGATGCATTCAAAGTCTCACTTGTGACACTCCCCTTCTTTCTCTTCTTTGGATTTCCATGTGTGTTCCTGCTTGGATTGGATGTTGTACTATTGGAGGGTGCACTGCTTGTAGCTTGTCTGGTAGTTGTTGCACTGCTTCTAACTTGTGTGGTAGGTGGTGCCTTTGGTGGATTTGGCTCATTGATGGCCACTCCTCCACTTGGCTCATTAGTTGTCTACAAACAACATATACATTCAAGTTAACATTTAAAAATTGAAACAAGTGCAAACAAAAAAAAGTAATGCACAAACAAGTATTATACCTGTTTTTGCCTAGAAATCCTGCTGTTTGGACTACCACCAACAGCTGTAGGCAGTGAAGAATTCCCTCCAACCTCACCTTTGCAACTTCTTTTATTGTGGCCTATCTTCCCACATGACTTGCACCTCTTGGCAATACCCAACTCCTTGCTATGACCCCTTCTTGGTTCATTGAGTTCCCTTACTCTCTTCTTCTTGGGCTTACGAGGTGGCCTTCTCTTTGTTGGAGGCTGCACAGGTGGGAGTCCAGTTGGAGTCCACATATTATAACCATTAATGGGATCAATGATGGACTCATAGCATGCCTTGTAAGTGCTGACTTTGTAGCAATCATTAGTGCATTTCTCAGCTGCCTCCCTGTTGAAGAATATGCATGAAATTGCATGGCAGCATGGAATACCAGTGATGTCCCATTTCCTACAAGTACATGTCCTCTTCTCCAGGTCCACAATGAAACTTTGTAGCCCATTCTTAACCTCAAATTTTGTATCAGAAGACCAACAAGCCAACCATTTACTGCTACTCATCTTCTCCCTATGCAATCTTTTACAAACTTTAGGGCACAACTCAAACTCTACCTTCAAAATACTCAGTCTATTTTGTTGGGACCTATTCATCAAATACAACTTAATGTCTTCAAGCTGCATACATAAACAACCCACATATTAGTGCATGCTAAAAAATATATAACTCAGACCAACATACATAAAGTATAGGAAATTTGCATACCATGCTAATAATGGGCATCCCTATGAATTTTATTATCCTACGGTTGAAGTTTTCACACATATTGTTGAGGACAGTATCACTTAGCCCATCACCCTTGAATATGTGTCTAGCCCATATTGTTGTGGTGTGTCCTTTCAGCCAAATGTATGCACCCTCATCAATATCTTTCATCTCATTCATTACCCTCTCAAATTCCTGTGCATAAGTTGCTTTTGCTGCTCTCCAAAACAATTCTCTTATTTGGAGACCAGGATGTTGCTTCCTAAAATTGTTGTACAAATATCTACAACTACACCTATGTTCATAAAGAGGCCAGTTATCTACAAATGACTGCACTAATCCCTGCCAAATGCAAACAACAAGAAGTAAGTATATGTACATCACATACAATTGTTGTTCATATTTCTCGTGTTATAAACAAACATAAAATATGGAAATACCTTTTGTTGATCTGATATGAATGTCTACCTTTTACTATCACCAATGTCAGCTAGCAATAGGTTTATAAACCAAGTCCATGAGTTCTTGGTTTCAGCTTCCACTACTGCCACAGCCAAAGGGAAATATTCTTCATTGGGGTCCCTTGCAATTGCAACAATCAACTGCCCCCCCCCCCCCCACCTTGGTTTTAAAATGGCAAGCATCCAATCCAATTATTGGCCTGCAGCCTGTCAAGAATTCTTTCTTACACCCAGCCCAACAAATGTACAATCTCTCAAAGTATGGCACTCTTATCTATAAATCCATTTCAGCTGCCAAGTCTCCCTCATTATAAGTGTAAGTCTTCATCAGAACTGTACTACCAGGACTAGATCTCCTCAGTTCTGCACAATAATCCCAGAGCTGATTGTACTACTCTATGTAAGACCCATCAACAAACTCTTGAGCCTTTTCCCTAGCCCTACTGGCCTTCCTAGCACTGATATTCACCACGTACTTCTTATGCACTGCTTCTTGAATATCCTTCAGCTTTATATTAGGTTGTCTCCTCACCTTTTTCATCAACTTTCTTGTAAGGAACTTGGTAGTGCACCTTGGATTTTTGTAGCTCCTAGTACATGTGTGCTCCAAGTTCAAGATCTTAAGTTGGTAACTCATCTCCCTTGGCAGCTTTGCTAGGTAAGCTATAAACTTGCAGGGAAGTTAACACTTGGCTCTAACCCTTAATTTATCATTCTTCACAAACTTCACCCCCCATCCACCATTCACTGCATACTCAGTGATAGCATCCTTGAACTGTTTAGGGGAAACACACAGCATATTCTTCTCAAACCTCATGTGTTCAGGATTAGAAACTGGTTTAAACACTGGAAACTTCTTCCTCCTAGTGACATTATCCACATATCCATGAGCGGCATCACCATCACCCTCACTGTCACTATCATCAACCCCTTCATCACCATTAGATGAAGACTTAGTCAAACTTAACAGCTCCTCACTAGTGTGATCTGAGTTCACTACACCAGCCCCCATCTGATCTGGCAATGTTGCCTCAACATCATTGTCCTAGCTATCACTACTATCTTCACCCACATACCGTTGGTTGGGGTTCATTTCTCTAGTCCCTTCCATTTCAGCATCACTAGAACTTTCATTACTATCAGTGGTGACCAAGTCTCCTACATCCAAGTATTTCAACATCAGAATTAGAATCATCCCTACCCCTATCATCCCTATCATCCATATCATCCTCATCACTCCCATAAAAGTACTAATGACCATCAAAATCATCATCACCATGATAGAAGTCATCTCCATCCTCATAAGCAGGTTCCCTATCACTAGAACTGTACCAGTCAGGCTTAGGCTCACGCTCAGGCTCTACAAAAAGGTCCAATGTCACACCATTACCATTATTAACCAGTATAGGGTCATGTACTGGATGCTGGACATATACATGAATATGTCCATGACCCCCCACCAAAGTAATCATGAACATTGCATCCTTGTCATCCTTGATCAAGTGGAACATCCTACCCTCCTGATCATCCTCCCCAAGTATTGTGTACCACAACCTACTCACACACGTGTACCCAAACTCTTTACAGCTGGACTGAATTTCCACCTTAGACCACTTATCAGAATCACAACCATCTACTATCACCACATCACCCCCTACATACTCCTCATAATTTTCATTAAAATGTCCACCATGATGCACATACAGAGTAAAAGACTCGTCCATCCTGCATGCATGAAAAATTATTTACAGAATATTTTATTTCAATAAAGACAAAACTAAACCAAACAGTCAAACATCCATTGACTCTATATATTCTAAACATAAAATAATGCCAAAACATATATCATTTACTGATAACAAGGAACACATATGGTCCATCATGATCCTTAAAGACCAAACAGAAAAATATAAATAAAAGCATAATAAAGCACTCAAACTGTGGTCCATAATCGATGAGAGAGACAGAAAGCGTTAAAAGTAAGAAAGAGAGAAACAGAGACAGATATACACACATTCACACCTTTTCGAAAAGAGTTAGATACACACATAAATAGAAACACACACAGAGAAATAGCTTTGCACCTCGCAGATTATTAGCTTTATCATTCACTATGATTTCTCAAATTATAGGTTTTCAAGTTTCAGGGGAATGTGTTTTCAGTTTCAGGGGAATGGGTTTTCTTACGGTTTTCAAGTTGGATTTTGGGGAAGAACACGAGGATGAAGACAAAACGGGCTGTTGGGGCAGAACACGATTTGGGATTGTTAAGGTTTCGTTTCATTTCCAGGTGAACACGATTTGGGATTGTTTGGGGATTTTCGATGAAGAAGTGAATAGTGAAGACTGAAGGTCGTTTATGAGTTCAGTCACGAGAGGGTCACATGTGGGCTAAGTGGGCGGGAAAATGACGTGGCAGGAACACGTGAGGGTCATGTGAGGGCTAAGTCCGCAGGAGATGAGGTGGCAGTGTCACGTGAGGGGTCACGTGGGTGTAAGTGGTACACGCTGACTTCTTAATTATTATTTTAATAATTGGGTTTGACAGCTAGGACCTTCATTTGCCACCTCAGCATTTTCTGTCACTGGGTTGACGATAGGGACTATTTTAAAAATGATTTTTGAAAATCATGGACTGACCTAGGAGCTAAATCAATTTAAGGACCAAATTGAGAGTAGGCCCAAAATATAGGGATCAAAAGTGTATTTTCGCCTAACAAAAATACAAATGAAAAGACTAATTATTCCCCTCCCCTTTACTTAATTTTAAAAATATCCAAACAAGGTGGAGGATAACCATTCCCCTCTACTCTCCTCTCCACTACTCTCCTTCCCTCTACTCCCCTCTACATTCCCCTCTCTCAAAACTTCCAAACATAGCATTATTCGTCTCTCTGTTGCAATTTTGAACTCTAGTCCTTGGGATCTTTTGCAAACCTTCTATACAATCTGCAATAATCACATCATTACCCGAAGGAGTCTTTGTTGTCACCTAGGTTGTGACTTTCCAAATATTACCACACTTTAACCGACAAGGTGTACAGTGACGGAATTAAATTAATTGACATAGGTTATTTTTGTCAATTTGGTGTAGTTTGTAACATATTGCAACAAAAAAGATTTTCAAGTATTCTTTTTAATTTAATTTGTCTAAATTAAAGGATTGAGTCCTATTATATTTACCGAATAAACTTTTTTGATATATCAAGGATTTTTAATTTTTAATTTCACCTAGATTTATTTTTAAAAAATTTAAATTGTTAGTATATACATTAGCCTAGCCTACTAGGTTTGGGCCTAGTGTACTGCACTTGCTATACACTTATATTACTTGAACTTCACATATTATTTGTAGTCATATCAAGAAAAGCTATCTCTAATTGTACTCCATCTCCTCCACTAACCAATATATTCACTAAGACTCACCCACTTGGTCGTCGTCGAAATCTTATCCAAACTCCAGTTGGCTTCCTCCTTACCACCTTGAATTTGAGGGGGGTGTTAGTATATATGTTAGTGTAGCCCATTGGACTTGGGCCCAAAGTATTGTACTTGTAATACACTCATATTACTTGTACTTCACGCATACTATGCTTATACCAAACTCTCTATTGTACAATATTATACAAACAAAATATACATCAATATACAGACAATTCTCACTTCTCTGCCTCTCTCTTTATATTCTTAACAAAAATTAAAAAATTAAACAAATAAAATAACATAACAAAGTAACTATCATTTGGTCAAAAGTTTTGTAACTCAATTGATTGGTACTTCCATGCACAACGTTGCTGTGTACTATACTGTCCTCCATCCTTATCCAAGTTCTAAAGGAGAAAGGCTGCTGAGTGATTTCTATAATTCTAGCTCCTCTAGGCCAGTCTCCATAGCCACCATAACCAGTATGCCTAGCAAAACAGAGCCAGAGTTTCTCATAGGGGCAGCACCAATCCAATCCATGTTTATGTCCAACAAATATTGCCTGCCACAATAAAGAGAAAAACAACTCAACATGATCATATTCATATCCATCAAACTCAAGCCATAGATTCATTTAGTTTCTGACTTTCAAGAACCATAAGCACACACATTGTATATTAAATATATGTGGTTCCAATTCAGAGCTTTTTTTAAGACAAAACTGATCGGGCTTATTCAACATTCTTGCCAACACAGTAAAATTTTGGTTAAACTTCTTCCATATTTAAAAGAGAGATATAATTACAATGAACAAAACTCAGCTGACCATCCTAAACCACATTTAGATGATTTAGGTGTGAGTGTGTGACTCATATGTCATGGGTGCTTGAACTCATATTTTCCTGTAAATGGATTGTGAATCTGTGATAGAACTGAAAAATGATAATTGTACCATCCAAGTATGAAGAACGAATTTAAGGGGAAGCAGTAGAACAGCATGATAAATTAATCATGGTGAATAACCAAAAGAAACACAACATGAAAAACAATAATAATAAGAATACCATAGCTCCATTTGACTGCAAAGAAAGTTATAAAAGACAAAAAAAAAGGTACTCAAATCCCAACATGACAAAAGATTTCAAGTTTTCATTCTCTTCTTATGTAATTCCAGTCGATCAAATGGAACAATAACAAAAACCAAAAAAATAAATAAAAGGTCGTTTTGGGCCATAGAAGCCAAGCCATAAATTTCAAGCCAGGCAAAGCCTGGCCAGTTTGTGTATCAAGAAATTCCAACCTTCCTACTATTTGACTTGGCATTGGTAATCAATCAATCCAGCTGAAAATCCGGGTCATTCGAATTTCAAGTTCAAATCTAAACCCAGTCTATGCAGGAGCACTAATGTCTAATGTGTATATTGAGGTATATGTACTTTTTTATGTGTGTGTGTGTGTGTGAATAGATATAGCATATGCTTATTCCTTTGTGTCATTACCTAGAGAGCAGGCATCTTACATGAATTTATGTTATGTATGTGTGAATCTATATATATACAGATGAATATGGTTGTGCGTAAGCATGATTATCTTTGAAATGAATATATTTATGTGTTTACATGCATGCTTATCTGTGTACTTACCTTGACAGAAGGTCTTTTAACAAGAAGATCCATGATACCCAATTCAGCTGCTTGAGAAGAAACATTTTCTTTGTTAATTGAGCCTACACAGGGCTTGTGAATTCCAAACTGTGGAGCAACTTTATTATATGCTTGACTTGGGATATGCCAGAATATTAGCTCGGGCATACTGTCAGGTAACACTAAACTGGATAAGAAAATGCAGGAAACAGATTTATTTAACCAAAAAAAATAATATTCACCACATCTTATTGATGTACTTCAAAAAAGAAAACCAAAACCTCAGCATTGTCAATTACAACTATTTGCCTCAGTAGAATAAACCTTCTGTCTTTTTCACTTTCTATTTAATCAAACCATGCCGGGAGCAATGTTTCAAAGTTTTCTGTTCATTTTTTTCTCTCTCTTACAAACCATTAAAATCAACAAACCAGAGTCTAGATATATTTAAACCTCGTTACCTATTAATTCTAGTCAATGCTTATAAGGTGCCATGAAAAGTAGTTTAAAAAAAAAAAAAAGAGGTAATTCTTTGTTCTAATACCTTGAGTTAGGGTTGATCTCTTCAGATTTGTTCTGGAACCATTCCGCTTGAGCATTTGAGATAACTTGTGGAGGGCGCGTCTAGTCGGTATACACGGGGCCTTGGATCATCTGTTGATAACATAGTTGGATATACTTGGCCAAGCGTGCGTCCAGTGTGCACATTTGTCTCTCGTGTTTCTTCGATACGCGTGTCTTGCTTCATCTCTACTCTGCAGTTTGGAACTGGTGGGGGGGATTCGTGGTTTGGTCACTAAGACTTACATCCACAACACCAAAAACCAAATGGCTACATCTTTCATTCACTTGATTGATAGCACATTACAAAGGAACTCATGTTTATAACAGGATTTACAGAATTTGAAAACAGGTCAACAATCAATTTCTTACATATATATTTTGAATGTGAATTTCATATCTATATAATTGATCTTTCCAATTCCTTGATTTACTCCATGCAATCAATTCCTTGATTTTGCCAGCAATTTGTTCAAAATGTCATTCTTTCCAACATATATTGTTATGAACTTATGATTATTGGTTAATCTAACAACAGAAGAAGTGGTATCCTATCATAAATGCTATCTTCAAATTATTAAATTATAAATATCATTAGAAGGGGTATATTGTGTTCATATTTTATATAAAGGGGGGAGAGAGGGGGGGGATTTATTACATGGTTCATTTGGTTCTGTAATTTCAGTATTCTCCATTATTGTTTGCATGAATTTCTCTACGACTCTAGCCCAACTTATAATAGTTCAGTTCCAAAGAGGCAGCTGTCTGAAACAATGAGAGGTCAATCATAATTCTGGAAAACACTCAGAAACCCAAGGCCTGTTGCCTGTCACTAGTGATGACTGGTTGTCACCAGCTTATCTATACCACATTTCAAACATCATGCTAACCTGAATGTGTTGAGTTGACTGCTGGGCAAATAAGTGGAGGAATTCCAGGGGCTGGAAACCACTCCTTCGGCCATTCAAATGGTGCATCATCATGGTTTCCAAACACACTGGCAAATGGAATACCTCTCGATTTTGTTGGAGAGATTGCCTGATCCCAGTACAAGCTGGCATTTGCAATTGGTATATTGTTGGCCGTAATAACATCTCCAAGGTATATAACAAAATCTGCTATATAATCAGTTAGTTATTAGAGTTTTAAACCAAAAAAGAAACCAAAAAAACCAAAATATTAACTATGTGAAGGTGCTCGATCTATATCAAGCTTTGAGCGCTTCACTTTTTGAATTGAGCAATCATTGCAGACTTGCAGTAATCATGGAAATTTGTCAGGGTAGACCAAAACATGGGCAGAAATGCAGCCTATTAAGTCAGCTGAATATTAAACAATTCAGAAGAATCCAACTAGAGATCAAATTTAAGGTTGTTTAGTGCAAAACAATAATAATCTTGTCATCTACAACAAGTGATACTTATTCCCAGCACATTAGTTCAGTAGATGGAACATTTAAACAGCAAATGAAGATTTCTTAAGGTAGCATTCAGAGACAATAAACATGTAGTAGTAAGGCCCATATGGCCATATCATTGTCATTTCGAGTCATCTGTGAAAGACACTTGACAAATGATCGACAAGAACAAGTTGCTAAGTTACTAATCCCAGGTTGCTAAGTTACTAATCCCAGGTTACTAATCCCAAACTCCCTTCAAGAAAATTGGACATAATACTTTACATAGAGAATGTGCATCGACAGCCGACAGGTACTAAGTACTAACAAACTAACCATTAACAAGTAATATGTTACCATGAGTTGACCTTTCTTTTGTGAACAAAGCTTAGGTTTCGGTGTCTAGTTACATTGGACACGTTAGGATGATGACACGTATAACATTGGATTCAAGCCAAGTCTTTTTTACTTGAGCCCTCAAATCGAATTTCAAAATGATGAATTTATATACACACATTCATTAGGGTCTTTTATTTTTTTTTATACTGAAATTCATTAGGGTTGGGTGCAATTATTTTGAAAAAAGAAATTTAAAAAAAAAATAGATGAAAAGGTGTTTTTTGAAAAAGCATTATCCTTTCCTCTTTCTAAAAAAATTACTTTTTAGTCTAAAATTTAAAATAAAAAACAAAAAAAAAAAAAACAAAGGCACTTTTGGGATTTAGATACAAAAATCCAATAATAATAATAAAAATAAAGGCTTTCTGATTTTACTTTTTATCTTTTACATCAAAAAATAAAAACCTAATTACAGTATATCTTTTGTAAATGATAATAAAAAAGAAAAAACACACACAAACAAAGGCCGATTTTTATAACTTTACCTCTAAATCTCACAAATCACAGCATATGAACATTTTGCAACGAAAAAAAAAAAAGGGATTATTCTTTATTCTATAGTAGGACAATATATAATAATAACATGGGACATGTACTTCACCAAAGTTTTAATAACGTGGGACTTTCTTTCTTTCTTTCACGGTACAAATACAACGACAACAGACACACACAGCTAGCACATGATAAAAAGAGGTACTAACAAAATAGACAATTAGCTTGTATCCTGTATTTTCACACACATTTTGGCGACAAATATCACTATGATTGGTTATATATTACCGTTACATAAATCTGCTTTTTTTTTTTTTTTTTTTTCTACCACTTACTGTTTATCATGTAAGATAATTATGGTAGTACCAGCATTATCGATAAATGGAAGTGATAACGTTACCTGGAGTTTCATCGTCAAGTACAGTGTTCATAACTCTTGTTGAGTTCACGTCCTGGAGTGGACCCCAGTCAGTCGACGTGGCCTCCCCAAAATGCAGGTCAGCAAACAGCGCTATCTTGAACGGTGCACCCGCCCGCATCTGAACATACCTCTCACCTGAGGCCTTTGTTGTTGTTGCTGTTGTCAAGCCGAGCACTTGGTAATCTAATCCGACGGTCAGGATGAAGAGAGAGAAGAAGTTGAAGGATAAGATAGTCATCTTGGGT